>NW_026728130.1:300000-472500 GCF_030684315.1 Stegostoma tigrinum | reverse complement strand
AGCCTGAGGAGGTAGGGGAAGCCCTAAATGAGTTTTTTGCTTCTGTCTTTACGAAAGAAACGAACTTTGTAGTGAATGAAACCTTTGAAGAGCAGGTGTGCATGCTGGAATGGATAGAGACAGACGAAGCTGATGTGCTGAAAATTTTGTCAAACATGAAGATTGACAAGTCGCCAGGCCCGGATCAGATTTGTCCTCGGCTGCTTTGGGAAGCGAGAAATGCGATTGCTTCGCCACTTGCGAAGATCTTTGCATCCTCGCTCTCCACTGGAGTCGTACCTGAGGACTGGAGAGAGGCAAATGTAATTCCTCTCTTCAAGAAAGGAAATAGGGAAATCCCCGGCAATTATAGACCGGTAAGTCTCACGTCTGTCGTCTGCAAGGTGTTAGAAAGGATTCTGAGGGATAAGATTTATGACCATCTGGAAGAGCATGGCTTGATCAAATACAGTCAACACGGCTTTGTGAGGGGTAGGTCATGCCTTACAAACCTTATCGAGTTTTTTGAGGATGTGACTAGAAAAGTTGATGAGGGTCGAGCTGTGGATGTGGTGTATATGGACTTCAGGAAGGCATTTGATAAGGTTCCCCATGGTAGGCTCATTCAGAAGGTCAGGAGGAATGGGATACAGGGGAACTTAGCTGCTTGGATACAGAATTGGCTGGCCAACAGAAGACAGCGAGTGGTAGTAGAAGGAAAATATTCTGCCTGGAAGTCAGTGGTGAGTGGAGTTCCACAGGGCTCTGTCCTCGGGCCTCTACTGTTTGTAATTTTTATTAATGACTTGGACGAGGGAATTGAAGGATGGGTCAGCAAGTTTGCAGACGACACAAAGGTCGGAGGTGTCGTTGACTGTGTAGAGGGCTGTTGTAGGCTGCAGCAGGACATTGACAGGATGCAGAGATGGGCTGAGAGGTGGCAGATGGAGTTCAACCTGGATAAATGCGAGGTGATGCATTTTGGAAGGTCGAATTTGAAAGCTGAGTACAGGATTAAGGATAGGATTCTTGGCAGCGTGGAGGAACAGAGGGATCTTGGTGTGCAGATACATAGATCCCTTAAAATGGCCACCCAAGTGGACAGGGTTGTTAAGAAAGCATATGGTGTTTTGGCTTTCATTAACAGGGGGATTGAATTTAAGAGTCGTGAGATCTTGTTGCAGCTCTATAAAACTTTGGTTAGACCGCACTTGGAATACTGCGTCCAGTTCTGGGCGCCCTATTATAGGAAAGATGTGGATGCTTTGGAGAGGGTTCAGAGGAGGTTTACCAGGATGCTGCCTGGACTGGAGGGCTTATCTTATGAAGAGAGGTTGACTGAGCTCGGTCTCTTTTCATTGGAGAAAAGGAGGAGGAGAGGGGACCTAATTGAGGTATATAAGATAATGAGAGGCATAGATAGAGTTGATAGCCAGAGACTATTTCCCAGGGCAGAAATGGCTAGCACGAGGGGCCATAGTTTTAAGCTGGTTGGTGGAAAGTATAGAGGGGATGTCAGAGGCAGGTTCTTTACGCAGAGAGTTGTGAGAGCATGGAATGCGTTGCCGGCAGCAGTTGTGGAAGCAAGGTCATTGGGGTCATTTAAGAGACTGCTGGACATGTATATGGTCACAGAAATTTGAGGGTGCATACATGAGGATCAATGGTCGGCACAACATTGTGGGCTGAAGGGCCTGTTCTGTGCTGTACTGTTCTATGTTCTATGTTCTATGTTCTAAAATCGGACTCTATTTTAAAAGTGAATCATTGCTCTTCTGAATTACTAAACTAATGATGCCCGTCATTTGGATTTTAAGTCAAGAAATATTTCTTTATGGATGGTGTTTCTTGACAACTCATTTTTAAAAAATTTCACCATTTTTCCCTAATCAACCTGTCCAGACATGTTATTGCATACCTCTGGTGCAGGTGGGACTTGAACCTGGGCCTTTTGGACCAGGGACAGGGACACTACCGCTCTGCCATAAGAGGGCCCATCTCACCCTTCTGTGCATGAGTCCCACCTGTTCCTCCCCTTTCTGTCTGCCCAGTCAATTCATTAATCAATTGATCCAAATCAACTGCTTCAATATTTGCTGTACTAACAGCATGCAGTATTTGAAGATCTTGTGGCACACTCGTCATGCTGCTGATTCAGGACCAGAATGTCCAGGATCAAATTGAATCTGCTCCAGAGGTTACTAGATTAGATTACATACAGTGTGGAAACAGGCCCTTCAGCCCAACAAATCCGCACTGCCT
The DNA here is from genome assembly GCF_030684315.1 of Stegostoma tigrinum. NCBI lineage: Eukaryota > Metazoa > Chordata > Chondrichthyes > Orectolobiformes > Stegostomatidae > Stegostoma > Stegostoma tigrinum. The sequence goes on along the minus strand of NW_026728130.1, from coordinate 470,259 downwards.
CTTGAAGCATCCCACCCAGACCCATCCCCCAATAACCCACACATCCCTGAACACTACGGGCAATTCAGCATGGCCAATCCACTTAACCTGCACATCTTTGGACTGTGGGAGGAAACCGGAGCACCCGGAGGAAACCCACGCAGACACGGGGAGAACGTGCAAACTCCACACACACAGTCGCCCGAGGCTGGAATCGAACCTGGGTCCCTGGTGCCGTGAGGCCGCAGTGCTAACCACTGAGCCACTGTCTGATAAATTTTTGTTTATCCAAATTCCATCTGATGACCACAAGAAAAATCCCAGCATTTCTTCCTGAGGAGCAGTGTTACAGCTGACGTGACGAAGTGTCGTACCCACCGAACATGCTGCAAATTTTTTCCATATACCCCACTAGATAAAAAGAAAATGCCTCAACACTTCAATAATGGTGGTTTGCGATGACAATGAGATGGAGAGTTAGTTCCAGCAAAGTTCCTCCTGAACTTGTACTTTTGTAGTGGATTTTACTGATGCCACTTCGCTAGTTTATTAATTATATTTGTTAAACCCAGGAAAATAATCAAGTATCATTGCCAATATTTTGGTTAAAGATATGCAAAGATCAATCAAATATTATTTTATTTGCAGCTCTACACATTCTCCACAACTGACTCAGGATGACACGCATTCAAGAATACAACGTTATGCCAACAGGTTAAAAAATGCTTTGCCTCATTGAAATTCTAATTTGTTTCGATACAGTGCCAACTGATTAAACTGGTTCATGCCGGGATGGCTCAGTGGTTAGCACTGTTGCCTGATAGTGCCAGGGACTTGGGTTCAGTTCCACCCTTTAGCAATTGTTTGTGTGGAGTTTTCACATTCTCCTCATGTCTGTATGGGTTTCCTCCAGGTGCTCCAGTTTCCTCCCATAGTCCAAGGATTTGCAGGTTAGGTGGGTTAGCCATGGGAAATGCAGGGTTACAGGGATAGGGTAGGGAAAGTTCTGGGTGGGATGCTCTTGGGAGCGTCCATGTGGACTGAGTGGGCCTGCTTCCACACTGCAGAGATTCTGTGTTTTGGCCAAATGAGAAATCACTTAGTTCTTGGACATTGGTGATTAAAAATAAAATTCACCGTTGTCTAGCTCTGACCCTTTGTTTTCCATTTTAATTTAACCCGGGATTTGATCAAGTGCTATGTGTAATGAAGTTCGAATTTGTGTATTTCATTCCCTCCAGCTTTTTAACATGACATTACCAGAATATTGATGTCAGAAAAGTTCACCTGAATTCTTCACCGTGCACAGAACACACATTGCACAGTCACGGTGGTAGTCTTTACATACAGTGAGTGGATGGAGAGGCTGGTGTCTCTGGACTAGTAATCCAGAACTGTAGATTAATATTCCATGCACTCACAACTCTCTGGGTGAAGAACCTCCCTCTGACGTCTCCTCTATACCTTCCTTCTAACACCTTAAAACTATGACCCCTCATGGCAGTCAATCCTGCCCTGGGGAAAGGCCTCTGGCTATTGACTCTATCCATGCCTCTCATTACCTTGTACACCTCGATCAGGTCACCTCTCTTCCTCCTTCTCTCCAGAGAGAAAAGTCCGAGCTCAGTCAACCTCTCCTCTTAAGACAAGCCCTCCAGTACAGGCAGCATCCTGGTAAACCTCCTTTGCACCCTCTCCAAAGCCTCCACATCTTTCCTATAATCGGGCAACCAGAACTGGACACAATGTTCCAAGTGTGGTCTCACCAGGGTTTTGTAGAGCTGCAGCATAACCCCGCGGCTCTTAAACTCGATCTCCCTGTTAATGAAAGCCAAAACACCATATGCTTTCTTAACAACCTTATCCACCTGGGTGACAACTTTAAGAGGAGCTACGCACTTGAACACCAAGATCTGCTGTTCTTCCACACTGCCGAGAATCCTGCCTTTAATCCTATATTCAGCATTTAAGTTCAACCTTCCAAAATGCATCAATTCGCATTTATCCGGGTTGAACTCCATCTGCCATTTCTCAGCCCAGCTCTGCATTCTGTCAATGTCTCGCTGAAGCCTGCAATAGCCCTCGATACTATCAACGACACCTCCAACCTTTGTGTCATCAGCAAACATACTAACCCACGCCTCAACCTCCTCGTCCAAGTCATTTATAAAAACTACAAAGAGCAGAGGCCCAAGAACAGTGCCCTGTGGGATGCCACTCAGCACTGACCTCCAGGCAGAATATTTACCATCTACAACCATTCTGCCTCCTGTCAGCCAACCAATTCTGAATCCAGACAGCCAAATCACCCTGTATCCCATACCTCCTGACTTTATGAATGAGCCTGCCGTGGGGAACCTTATCAAATGACTTGCTGAAGTCCATGTACACCACATCCACTGCTCGACCCTCGTCAACCTGCCTCGTGACTTCCTCAAAGAACTCAATAAGATTTGTAAGGCATGATCTGCCCCTCACAAAGCCATGCTGACTCCCTTTAATCACGCTATGCTTTTCCAAATAGTCAGCAATCCTATCCCTCAGAATTCTTTCCAAAACCTTGCTGACCACAGACTTAAGACTGATTGGTCTGTAGTTGCCAGGGATTTCCCTATTCCCTTTCTTGAAAAGAGGAACAACATTTGCCTCCCTCTAATCTTGCAGTATGTCTCCCGTGGAGAATGAGGAAGCAAAGATCTTCGTCAGCGGCTTAGCAACCTCCTTTCTCACTTGCCGGAGCAACCTCGGATACATCTGGTCTGCCCCTGGGGACTTAGCAATCTTAATGTTTGCCAAAATTTCCAGCACATCAACTTCCTCAATCTTGATCTGTTCAAGCCTGTTTTCCTGCTCCTCAAAGTTCTCATTCACAACAAGGTCCCTTTCCTTTGTGAAAACCAAAGCAAAAAACTCATTTAGGGCTTCCCCTATCCGCTCAGACTCCACGCACAAGTTCCCCATGCTATCCCTGATCGGGGATAGTTCTTTTCTGTCTCTTTCTATTTGCTGCCCTTTTCTACCCAGGAAATAATAATTGACACTGGATTATTTTTAGAGCTTGAGTTGGGTCCCAAAGCATGAAGTTTTTGTGTCTTGTGTGTGTATATCTGTCTGTATTTTTCCCCCATGTCTTTCTCATGCCTCTCTCTCTCTCTCTCTCTCTCTCTCACACACACAATCTGTTTCACAAGGTTGTGCTGCTGCAGTAAGTAAGTCTTTATTTTTTGGTGGCGTTTGGCAGATGCACTGGATGTGACTGGCTAATTCCATTCTGTGGCAACCTTTCACCTCACCCTGAGCACATTAAGCTTCCAGCTTCTTCAGGCTTCTGTGGAAGATGCAGAGTGAGCATGCTCAAATGTAACAAATCAAGTCCATTGACGACAAGGAAATGATTTTTGCTCTTTAGTTATAATGCAAATTTTAAGATGCTTTTATATGACAGGCAAACTCACAATGATGGCTGTAGTGAGAACATCTCTGCAGAAAGTTGGAATGTTTTTGCAGCGTTTGAAAATGATGGCAATTTCCTCTCCACCTTATCAGAAACTGCGTAAGGTGAGCCTATCAGAGGCTGTCACATCTTTATATAATTTGTTCAAAGCTGGTGCTGAAAGAGCTATTTGGAGTTCTTGTCAGCCACTGCTATTTCGAATGACTAGATATAACAATGGATAAAATTATGTGTGGTCTGTTGTGGAGATCTCTTTGTACCCAATCTTGCAATACTGAATTAAGTACACATTTTCTCTATTCTGCTGTACCCAGAGATATGTAGATTATAGATAATAAAATATGAGGCTGGATGAACACAGCAGGCCCAGCAGCATCTCAGGAGCACAAAAGCTGATGTTTCAGGCCTAGACCCTTCATCAGAGAGCTTTTGTCACATTTTATTATCTTGGATTCCCCAGCATCTGCAGTTCCCATTATCACGAAAGATTATAGATGCTTAGTTTATTTGGTATGCGGCTTTTCAGCTGGTGATGTCTGGACTTGCTGACAGTTAAACTGGTAATGGGTCGATGCTGACTAATACAGGCAGGATGGTCATTTCCTGATAGTTTTGCCATGTTTTAAAGTTTAAAATGTGTAAAGCGATTCTCCAGGCTGGCGTGAATTACAGGATAACAAAGTGTGGAGCTGGATGAACACAGCAGGCCAAGCAGCATCTCAGGAGCACCACCACACGGCGTGAATTAGATTCTGGTTTCATGAATTGAGCGTTATAACTAGATTAATTTCAACTATTAAATTTAGTGTTGTTTTTAAAGTAGATTGATATTCTAACCAAGTAAGTAGTCATTTAATTTTAGTGAAGCGTTCACTTTTGTTTAATTTTCAATGAAAGCTATTGGCTGTCTGTAGACTACAGTTTTGCCTTTTTCTGAAGCCAAATCCAAACTGAAAATGTAACTTCCATTATATTTGTTAAGATTCGATCTAAAAGGACTCCCTCTTTTGCAATATTGCCCTTAAGCGCAAGGCAACAAACTGACTGGCTGCAGTTTGATAATAAGTCTGTGCATATTTTGGGAGAGGTGTGTGTCGTAGAATACAGGAGAATACTGACTGGTTCTGTATCATATCAAGCAATGATTAAATATTCAAATTAATGAGTAGATTATGTTAGTATAGGTTGTAAAATGTCATTGTTTCTTTTCAGAGAAAATTAATTCACCTTGGCAGCAAAATGTAATTTAAAGCCATTTATGTGTGTGGTTTGAATCCAGTTTAAAAGCATTGGAAGCGTATTTATATTTTGTGACATGGTAAATTATCATTGTGCCGCGTTTAAAAATTTTAGCCTATTTTCAAAGTGACATTGAAAACCGTTAGGAGAAATACTTTGAACGTAGTTATTGGATAGCAAAAGTATAAAGTATTGCTGTGTGTTTTGTCGTGTCTGAAGGCCAGTAGTAAATATGAGGTTGAACTTAGTGTTAGCAAATGCGTTTGAATGTAGATTGATGCTGACAGAAGTGATAAAAGCTTAGTTGATCACTAAGTTGAATATTCTGGAGTTGATATCATATTGTCTTTTCATAAAACCTGAGTTGAGTTTGTTCTGTCCACTCACAGCTTTAATGATAACTAAACAGCCTTGCAGCTCACATGCAATATTCCTTCGAACTAAATGCTTTGTCACTGTAACAAAGTGTGGAGCTGGATGAACACAGCAGGCCAAGCAGCATCTCAGGAGCACAAAAGCTGACGTTTCAGACCTCGACCCTTCATCAGAGAGGGGGATGGGGAGAGGGTTCTGAAATAAATAGGGAGAGATGGGGAGGCAGACCGAAGATAAATAGAGGAGAAGATAGGTGGAGAGGAGAGTATAGGTGGGACAAGAGAGTTGCAGTGGGAGAGAGATTCCCTGAGGTTGGTCCGGAGGGAGGGGGGTAACTTCTTCAGGTTAGGCATCCCTGGAAGAGGCAAAGACATGTTTCTGATGGTGATGGTCTTTAACGAGCAGTTATGGAGCATAATTCTACAAGATTTAGTTCATTTGAAGTGGGGAAAGCTTCTGAAGAACTCAAGAAACCTGAACAGAAAAATAGATTTAGAAATAAGGTGTCATTTTGCAGAGTGTTGACAGTAACTTGCATTGACCTCTGCATTCCAGTTGAGCTATGCTGTGCTTCGCATTGGTGAGGTCACATTTCTTCTAGTGACAGTCATTTTGTCAAAACTTTCCCATTCTTGAGTTTTGTGTTTTTGGTGTTTTGATGTTGATCTTGATATCAACAAGGAAACAGCTTTCTTCTCTAGCAGATACCTATAAATTAATGTCTAGCAGCACGGTAAATGCCACAATAGAGTAACACAGGTTACCTGAGCTGCAGCATAAGGAAAGAGTAGAAGAGTTAGCAAACCCAGGTAAATAGAATTGAATCAAAGAAATAATGCAATAAAAGGTCATATCCACTTTGTTAGTTTCATGTGTTCCTAAATTCTGAAGAATGGTCACTGGACCCAAAATGTTAACTTTGCTTTCACTCCACAGATGCTGCCAGACTTGCTGAATTTTTCAATAATTTAATGTGTTCCCACTTCACTAACTCTTTTCCCAGTACAGAGCGGAACCTATTGAATTCTGCAAAAGCAAGAAGAAAAGATAGCTTAAGACATCTTAGGATTTCCAATATCTCTAATAATGATAAGAAAGTTAGCATGAAGGCACTTTATCTAAATGCTCTTGGTATTCACAACAAAGTAGATGAATTAACAGCACAAATCCTCTTGAATGATTCTGATGTGGTAGGCATCTTAGAGACATGGTTGCAGGGAGTTCAGGACTGGCAGTTCAACATCCAAGGATTCACAACTTATCGAAAAGACAGGGAGGTGGGCAGAGGGGAAGGGGTTACCTTGTTAGTCAAGAATGAAATTAAATCTACGGCACTGAATGGCATAGCGTCAGAAGGTGTGGAGTCTATGTGGGTGGAGTTGAGGTACCACAATGGCTAAAAAAAATTATAATGGGAGTTATGTACAGACCTCCCAACAGTGATCAGGACCAGGGGCACAAGATGCACCTGGAAATAGATAGGGCATGTCAGAAAGGCAAGGTCACAGTGATCATGGGGGACGTCAACATGCAGGTGCACTGGACGAATAATGTTGCCGATAGATCCAAAGAAAGGGAATTCATGGAATGATTGCAGAATGATTTTTTGGAACAACTTGTGATGGAGCCCACAAGGGAACAGGCTATTCTGGACTTAGTGTTATGTAATGAGCCAGACTTTATAAAAGATCTGAAAGTAAGGGAACACTTAGGAGGCAGCGATCATAATATGGTAGAATTTAATCTGCAGTTTGAAAGAGAGAAGGCAAAATCAGATGTAATGGTGTTACAGTTAAATAAAGGTAATTACAGGGGCACGAGAGAGGAATTGACAAAAATCGACTGGAAGGAGAGCCTAGCGGGGAAGACAGTAGACCAACAATGGCAGGAGTTTCTGGGTGTAATTGAGGACATAGTACAGAGGTTCATCCCAAAGAAAAGAAAGAAAAGAAAGATTATCCGGGGTGGGATTAGACAGCCATGGTTGACAGAGGAAGCCAGGAAATGTATCAAAGAAAAAGAGACAGCCTATAAAGTGGCCAAGAGCACTGGGAAATCAGAAGATTGGGAAGGCTACAAAAACAAACAGAGGATAACAAAGAGAGCAACAAGGAAGGAGAGGATCAAATATGAAGGTCGACTAGCTAGTAATATTAGAAATGATAGTAAAGGTTTCTTTCAAGACATCAGAAACAACCGAGAGGCAAAAGTAGACAGTGGGCCGCTCCAAATTGATGCTGGAAGGCTAGTAATGGGAGGTAAGGGAATAGCTGAAGAACTCAATAAGTACTTTGCGTCAGTCTTCACAGTGGAAGACATGAGTAGTATGCCAACAATTAGGGAGAGTCAGGGGGCAAAGTTGAGTATGGTAGGCATTTCAAAAGAGAAAGTGCGAGAAAACCTAAAGGGTCTAAAAATTGCTAAATCTCCTGGCCCCGATGGGCTACATCCTAGAGTTCTGAGGGACGTGGCTGAGGAAACAGCAGAGGCTTTGGATGTGATCTTTCAAAAGTCACTGGAGTCAGGGAAAGTCCCAGATGATTGGAAAATTGCTGTTGTAACCCCCTTGTTTAAGAAAGGATCAAGGCAAAAGATGGAAAATTACAGGCCAATTAGCCTAACCTCAGTAGTTGGTAAAATTATGGAATTCATTGTTAAGGACGAGATTTCTAAATTCCTGGAAGTGCAGGGTCAGATTAGAACAAGTCAGCATGGATTTAGGAAGTGGGGGCCATGCCTGACAAACTGTGAGAATTCTTTGAAGAGGTAACAAGTATGTTAGACCAGGGAATCCCAGTGGATGTTATCTATCTAGACTTCCAAAAGGCCTTTGATAAGGTGTTTCACGGGAGGCCGCTGAGCGAGGTGAGGGCCCATGGTGTTCGAGGTGAGCTACTGGCTTGGATTGGGGATTGGCTGTCTGACAGAAGGCAGAGAGTTGGGATAAAAGGCTGTTTTTCGGAATGGCAACTGGTGACAAGTGGTGTCCCGCAGGGTACAGTGTTGGGGCCACATCTGTTCACCTTATGTATTAATGATCTGGATGAAGGGGCTGGGGGCATTCTGGCGAAGTTTGCCGATGATACGAAGATAGGTGGACAGGCAGGGAGGCTGCAGAAAGATTTCGACAGTTTAGGAGAGTGATCCAGGAAATGGCTGATGAAATTCAACGTGAGCAAATGCGAGGTCTTGCACTTTGGAAAAAAGAATACAGGCATAGGACTATTTTCTAAACGGTGAGAAAATTCATAAAGCCGAAGTACAAAGGGATCTGGGAGTGTTGGTCCAGGATTCTCTAAAAGTTAACTTGCAGGTAGAATCTGTGATTAAGAAAGATGTTGTCGTTCATCTCAAGAGGGTTGGAATATAAAAGCAGTGATGTGCTTCTGAGAATTTATAAAGCTCCAGTTAGGCCCCACTTAGAATATTGTGTCCAATTTTGGGCCCCACACCTCAGGAAGGACATACTGACCCTGGAGCGTGTCCAGTGGAGATTCACACGGATGATCCCTGGAATGGTAGGTTTAATGGCTGAGGATCCTGGGATTGTATTCATTAGAGTTTAGAAGGTTGAGGGGAGATCCAATAGAAACTTACAAGGTAATGTATGGCTTAGAAAGAGTGGACGCTGGGAAGTTGTTTCCGTTAGGGGAGAGTAGGACCCGTGGGCACAGCCTTAAAATTAGAGGGGGTAAAATTAAAACGGAAATGAGATGACATTTCTTCAGCCAGAGAGTGGTGGGCTTGTGGAATGCATTGCCACGGAGTGCAGTGGAGGCCGGGATATTAGATGCCTTCAAGCCAGAGATGGATAAATTCTTGATCTCATAAGGAATCAAGGGCTACGGGGAGAGTGCAGGGAAGTGAAGTTGAAATGCCCATCAGCCATGACTTAAATGGCAGAGTGGACTCGGTGGGCCCAATGGCCTCACTTTCACTCCGATGTCTTATGGTCTTGTGGAAGTAAAAATAGTGCATGAAGAATATACATTTTTGTTGCAAATCAGTGCAGTGCGGAAGATTTTCATGATGAAATTTGTTGTTTGGTTACATGGCAGAGAAAAGAGTTGTTTCCTAATTCGTCCTTCAGTGTTCAGAGGATTTCTGGGTGTTGGATATATTTTCCCAGGAGCTGGGATCTAAATGATGTTATAAATAAATTTAAAAGCACTTTGCCTAAATAGAATGTTCATGACGATTGCATGATGCGTCTCTTTAGAAGTGATAAGTTTTACAACAGCCTCTGAATGACATTCCCTAATTTGTTGCAGCTGCAGACAGAGATTCGCCAAATCATTAATTTCCCAAGTCAGGAACGATAAACCAATTCCCCTTGTTTATTCAGCTGTTCTCTCCGTTGGTTGCACCAAGGTTAATTCAGAAAGAATCTCTTCCTTGGAAACCTTTCTCCCAGATCCAAATGAACGTGAATCAGAAATTGCTGGGAAAACTCAGCAGGTCTAGCAGCATCTGTGGATCGCTAACAGGCTTAATGTTTCAGGTTGGTGACCCTTGTTCAGAGTGTTAACTCTGCTTTCCCTCCACAGATGCTGCCAGACCTGCTGAGTTTTGCCAGCAATTCCTGGTTTTGTTTCTGATTTTCAGCATCTGCAGCTCTTTGGTTTTTGCCAAATGAATATAAGTTTTAAGTGGAGGTAATTTAATCAGGCTTTCTTGAATTAACATAAAGAGCAGTTTATCAAATTGCTGGGGAGTATTACTGAACAAAGAGACCTTGGCGTGCAGGTTCATAGTTCCTAGAAGTTGGAGTCACAGGTAGACAGGGTAGTGAAGAAGGTGTTTTGTGCACCTGCCTTTATCGGTCAGTGTATTGAGTATAGGAATTGGGATGTCACGTTGTGGCTGTACAGAACATTGGTTCGGCCACTTTTGGAATACAGTGTGCAATTCTGATCTCCCTGCTATAGGAAGGATGTTGTTGAACTTAGAAGGGTACAGAAATGCTTTACCAAGATGTTACCAGGGTTGCAGGGTTTGAGCAATACAGAACAACTGAATAGGCGGGACTAATTTCCTTGCAGTGTCGGAGGTTGAGGCATGATTTTATCGAGATTTATAAAATCGTGAAGGGTAAGGATAGAGTGAATAGCCAAGGTCTTTATTCCCTGGGTAGGGAGTCCAAAACTTGAGGGTACAGGTTTAGGGTGAGAAGGGAAAGATTTAAAAGGGACCTAAGGGGGGGCAACCTTTCCAATCAGAGGATGGTGTGTGTGTGGAATGAACTTCCAGACGAAGTGGTCGTGGCTTGTACAATTGCATTTAAAAGGCATCTGGATGGGTGCATGAACGGGAAGGGTTTAGAGGGATATGGACCAAGTGCTGGCAAGTGGGACTGGATTAATTTCGGATATCCGGAGGCATGACCCAAGTTGGACCAAAGTGTGTTTCAGTGCCGTGCAACTGTATGACTCCAGATACAAGAAGAAGTAGTAACACAACACACAGGTACAAAAGTAAGCGATGAGTGCAACTGCATAAAAGTAAAAGCAAAATGCAGATGAGCCTCTGAATTATTTGTGACGAGCAAGTACAAAGATGTAGCAGCTGTGATTGGATGTGGCCAGTCGCGTTGACCTTGATAGTTGAGCTGACAGTTTTGATATTGATTTTGTGATCAAAATTCCTTTGTGGTGATTACTTTTGAACTCTCTGACAGCATGTGGAGGAAGGAGGGGTGATTCTATGTTTTTTTCTGGTAGGATAGGGCTGTTAAAAATCGCTATTATCAAAGCTGTGTCCCTCAGCACTCTGGGCCAGACACGAGGACATTTTCTGCTGACAGTGACAGGCTCATTGTTGCATTCAATTTTTAAGCTCTCTTTCATACATTTCTGGAGGGTAACATAGATATGCCTGAAAAAGGTGGCTGTCTGCTGAGAGAGATGCAGTCAGCCGCTCGGTCTGTCTTTTTAGGAGGTCTGTCCCTTTTTGAAATTTCCCTGATTCTTTACAGGTACAGCATTACATTGGCTTCTTGTAGAATTTTTTCAGTGAGATTTGCAGTTTATACTTTCTGTAGCAGTCCTATTTTTCTTTCAAAATAAAGTAATTTTGAAATGAGAAGTGAAAAGAGGCCTGTTTGTATTTTGAAGCTCTGATCTATTGTCATCGTACTGGTTTTGTTTTAAACATTGATTGAAAGTTTTGTAATTCTGGTCAGGTCAGGTATGAGTTGGTTGTGACATATATCTAACTAGAAGTTTGATATTTGAATATCTATAATGTAAATTATTTTTATTCCTGTAATTGTATAAAGGGAATTAATTTCAAATGTTTAGGTACAAGGTATTGAGGAGTTAAGGGGACAGTAGGAGAGAGAAAATATGCTGTATCATCTGTCATAGTGAGATTTGAAGCCAAATCCAAATGACATTAGCTTGTGGGTCTGGATTAATAGTCTGATGATATCACTACTCCACCCCCACCTGTAGCATTTTGTGTCTCTTCTTCGTCCACGATAGTTGTCCACCAGTTACCCTTAAAAATAAAATGATTTGACAACTTGAAGAGAAAATTATCTTTGCAGTATTGTATTCTCAGCTGTTTCCTTTGAATGATTCTTTCGGATGAGTTTTGACAGCCTTTCTAATAACAAACAGTATTGCAGTTAATAAAACTGCCAAGGAATGAATGGGTCTTTATGCTATATTTATGGTCGAGTGGTCAAGCCACTATCAACCTGCTAGAATTTCAATCTGGGCCGGCCTAGAGCAGCAGTTTTTGATGAAAATTACACGCATAACCCCTGTAGGACAGGAGCAAAACAAACATAAAGCCTAAAGTCAATCGTTATAATGTTCCCTTCAGGGCTATTAAAACTATTCTATACTTATAATGAGGAAAAACAATTTTTAAAAATTAATTTATTTTAAATCAAGTCATTCTGTATCTTCAGCACATAATGAGCTTGGCTTATGACAGTCAGCCAACCAACCGCCAACTTAGACGCTCTTAATCATCATTGTGGCCCCCTTTTTGAACTTGACCAGTGACACACAACTAAGATTAACAGCATGTACCTCTGCATCCTTTGCTTTGATCAGTAATGACATTGAGGTTACCAGCTTGGAGATTCTGAGTCTCTGCTCATTGTCAGGGAGCTTAGTTAGGTGCCGCTGAGTCAATTTTTGCATCACTATTTATGTTATTTCAGCTTCTTGATGGTGTGGATGTCAGTAACTCTTGGAAGCCAATATTATCAGTACTTTTTCTAAATGGGCCTTGTGTTGCTGGCTAGGTGACTGTTTATTGCTCATGCCAAATTGCTTAGAAGGCAGTTAAGCGTAAACTATGATGCCTGGCCTAGACTGAAGGGTTTGTTCTGTACCATATGATTCTGTGATTTTATGAATGCGAAGACTGGAATCACATGTATCCTAGGCCAGGTTTCCTTCTGTATCGGGCATTAGTGAACCAAATGGCAATTGAGAATGGTTTAATGGACACGTTCTGGCTAACTTTTTTATTGCAGACTTGCATTGAATTCAGGCTTCAGAAAGAATGCCAAGAGTAGGTACATCAGCATTGCAGCATTCCCTCAACATTGCCATCATTTTCTGCTCAAGTCCTGGTTTGGAGCTTCAACCTAAAATTTCTAACTGGGTAGAGGGTGGAAAGAAGAGGATTACTGTGTCAGTGGAACAAAAATGACAGACATGTTGGAGTTTTTTTTTTCCTTAAATCATTCATGGAGTGTGCCCATTGTCCATTTCTAATTGCCTTTGAGAAGGTGAGAGTAAGTCACTGCAGTCCATGTGATGTGGGTACATCCCAATATGAATAGTATTGTATTTATGATTATTTGGAAAAGCACAGTTTGATTAGAAATAGCATGGCTTTCAGAGGGGTAAGTCAGGCCTCACAAGCGAATTCTTTGAGGATGTGACAAAATACATCGATGAAGGTAGACCATGGATGTGATGTCTATGGAGTTTAGCAAGACATTTGATAAGCTTCAACATGGTAGGCTCATTCAGAAAGTAAGGAGGCATGAGATTCAGGGAAATTTGCCTGTCTGGATACATAGCTGGCTGCCCGATAGAAGACAGGTTGGTCGTAGATGGAAAGTATTCAGCTTGGAGCTCGGTGACTCGAGGTGTTCTGCACGAATCTGTTCTGGGACGCCTGCTGATTGTAATCTTTATAAACGATTTGGAAGAGGAAGTGGGAGGGTGGGTCAGTAAGTTTGCCAATGACACAAGGGTTGTTGGAGTTGTGGATAGTGTGGAGGGCTGTTGTAGGTTGCAACAGGATGCAGAGCTGGGCAAAGAACTGGCAGATGGAATTCAAACCAGAAAAGTGTGAAGTGATTTATTTTGTAAGTTCAAATTGAATGTAGATTACAGGGTTAATGGAAGTATGGAGGAACAGAGGGATCTTGGGGTCCATATCCAAAGCTCCCACCAAGTTGCTACCCAAGGTGAGAGGGTTTTTAAGAAGACATATGGTGTGTTGGCTTTCATTGACAGGAGAATTGATTTTAAGAGCCATTAGGTTATGCTGCAGCTCTCTGAAACTCTGGTTACTCCACACTTGTATTTTTATGTTCAGCTTTTGTCGCCTCATTATAGGAGAAATGTGGAAGCTTTAGAGAGAGTGTAGAGGAGATTTAGCAAGATGCTCAAAATTATCAGAAAGGCTGTCGAGGAGCTGGGCATGTCATGCTTCCACACTGTTTGCGAGTTTGCAGCATTCATTTGACAAATGTACTTGTTCAGAACTAAGGAAAGGTCACTGAAATGGTAACTCTGATTTTCCTTCACATAGGCTGCCAGGCCTGCTGAGCTTTTCCAGCAACTTCTGCTTTTGTTTCTGATTTACAGCATCCGCAGTCCTCTTGGTTTTCACTCAGAATTTTTAATTTGTCTCAGTGGAAGGGATCAAAAATTTTGTTTTTAAGAGGGACCTGAAATAACTCCACAGAGCTGGTATCCTGTCACCAAGTCACCTTTTATTACAAATGGAGAGCCCTGACACTCCAGTTCTTATCAATCAGCCAGGGCTTCCTGACTGGACTAGATTAAGCCCCATTCAGGAAACTCACTCTGTGCTGTCCATCTGGCTGACCTCGTTACATTCAATATATTCCTCCCCTTCTGAGTTCAAGGACACAGGCTGGTTCTTTTTCTTTTGTGGTTTCTGGATGTTCTAGCATCGGGTCAGGTTCCTCTAATCCTGCCTCGGATACGGGCAGAGTGTAATGTGCAGTAGCCTGCCTCTTGCGCCGAGAGTATCTCGCGAGAAATCAGTTTTATTCTGCAAGTGGAAAAGGCGTCGAGGCAGTGACCATCTCCGATTCCGAGGTATCTTCGATGCTTGACGGAGAAGTCGAACACACATGTTCTCGAACTATTGGAAAGGCTGTCGAGGAGCTGGGCACGTTGTGCCCCTGCACTGTTTGCGAGTTTGCAGCATTCGTATGGTCTTGGTGACATTCTCGTTCAGGGCTGTTGCATCTACTTGATCGTTATATGTCATTCGACCTGACCTCACATTGACCATGTCCGTTACTCGTGCAGGTCCATTCCTCTGGTTCCTACACCAAACGTTATCCCCTGAAATAAAGCCTCTCACTCAGCAGTCTCATGTCTGGCACTGGCTTTCCTGATGCCGTATCAGCCCAGTTTGGTTAGCATGTAAAACAATACTTTTCACTGTGTGTCTGTCTACATGTGACAGTTATATGTCAAATCAAATCTCATTTATTACCTTCCCATGTATACAAAGATGCATGCAGTGTGATATGTTAACCTTTGGAGTTTCACCAATAGCATTAATTCTCATTTCTGTTGCCTTTGAGCTTTTTTAATCAGCTTGCATTCCAACTGATATTTCACAGATTGTAGAATTGTGGGTTATTTGTGTTGTGGAGTCTTGCACATGGAGACTATGAATTTTGACTCTTTACTTTCATAACACGTGACTAATTATTTGCCACGATATATATTACGATATATAGATGGTGAAAGGATTTAGAGGAATTGTGTATGAAACCTGAACGGTAAATGAAGCTGTACAAAGCTTGATTTAGTCAAGACAAGAGCTTTGGAACTTTGTATCCATGTTGTTTATAACAATGTTATAACAGTGGATGTCGCCATGGACGTCCAGTCCTTATACACCTGCATTCCTCATGCAGATGGCCTCAAGGCCCTCCGCTTGTTCCTGTCCCACAGGCCCGACCAGTCCCCCTCCACTGACACCCTCTTCCGCCTAGCTAAACTCGTCCTCACCCTCAACAACTTCTCCTTCGATTCCTCCCACTTCGTACAGACAAAGGGGGTGGCCATGGGTACCTGCATGGGCCGAAGCTATGCCTGCCTCTTTGTAGGTGACATGGAACATCCCTCTTGCGCACCTGCACAGGCCCTCTGTTACATGGATGACTGTATCGGCGCCGCCTCTTGCTCCCCAGAGGAGCTCGAACAGTTCATCCACTTCACCAACACCTTCCGCCCCAACCTCAAGTTCACCTGGGCCATCTCCAACACATCCCTCTCCTTCCTGGACCTCTCAGTCTCCATCTCAGGCAACCAGCTAGAAACTGATGTCCATTTCAAGCCCACCGACCCCCACAGCTACCGAGAACACACCTCCTCCCACCCACCCTCCTGCAAAAATTCCATCCCCTATTCCCAATTCCTCCGCCTCCGCCACATCGCTCCCAGGATAAGGCATTCCACTCCCGCACATCCAAGATGTCCGCATTCTTCGAGGACTGCAACTTCCCTCCCGCAGTGGTCCAGAACGCCCTTGACCGTGTCTCCCGCATTTCCCACAATACATCCCTCATACCCCGCCCCTGCAACCACCGCCCTAAAAGAATCCCCCTCGTCTTCACATACCACCCCACCAGCCTCGGATACAACGCATCATCCTCCGACACTTCCGCCATCTACAAACCAACCCCACCACCCAAGACATTTTTCCATCCCCACCCCTGTCTGCTTTCCGGAGAGACCATTCTCTCCGAGACTCCCTTGTCCACTCCACACTCTCCCCTTCAACCCCACCACACCCGGCAACTTACCCTGCAACCGCTGGAAATGGTACACTTGCCCCCACACCTCCTCCCTCACCCCTGTCCCAGGCCCCAAGATGACTTTCCATATTAAGCAGATATTCACCTGCACATCTGCCAATTTGTACACTGTATCCACTGTACACGGTGTGGCTTCCTCTAAATTGGGGAAACCAAGCGGAGGCTTGGGGACCGCTTTGCAGAACACCTCTGCTCGGTTTTCAGTAAACAACTGCACCTCCCAGTCGCGAACCATTTTAACTCCCCCTCCCATTCTTGAGATGACATGTCCATCATGGGCCTCCTGCAGTGCCACAATGATGCCACCCGAAGGTTGCAGGAACAGCAACTCATATTCCGCTTGGGAACCCTGCAGCCCAATGGTATCAATGTGGATTTCACAAGCTTCTAATCTCCCGTCCTCCCACTGCATCCCAAAACCAGCCCAGTTCGTCCCCTCCCCCCACTGCATCTCAAAACCAGCCTAGCTCGTCCCCGCCTCCCTAACCTGTTCTTCCTCCCATCTATCCCCTCCTCCCACCTCAAGCCACTCCTCCATTTCCCACCTACCGACCTCATCCCGTCTCCATGATCTGTCCGTCCTCCCCGGACTGACCTATGCCCTCTCTACCTGCCCCACCTATACTCTCCTCTCCACCTATCTTCTCCTCTATCCATCTTCGGTCCGCCTCCGCCTCCGCCTCTGTCCCTATTCATTTCAGAACCCTCTCCCCGTCCCTCTCTCTGATGAAGGGTCTCGGCCTGAAACGTCAGCTTTTGTGCTCCTGAGACGCTGCTGGGCCTGCTGTGTTCATCCAGCCTCACACTTTGTTATCTTGGATTCTCCAGCATCTGCAGTTCCCATTATCTCTGGTTATAATAGTGAGATTGAGTTATAATAGTGACAAGATTGAAGCAGTCTATCAAAAGCATTCATCTACACCCAGCCTCGAGTCTCATCCTTACAATTTGTTGCAGATCATATTTGGAAGAAATAATTTTAATGAGCTGCATTAGCATAATTGCAATAAGCACTTCACTGTATTACTTTTCTCAGGCGTCTTAACTTTTAGTCAGTTGAAAGTCAGGGTGAGAGCCTTAGTAACTTTGTAATGACAAACTGTCAAATGGAAGAAGTGCTGCAGTACTGAAAGTGTGAATGACAGTGCAAAAAGATGTAGAAAAAAATAACATTTATTGCTGCCTCTTTTGAAGTGTTTCAAGTGTGCATTGTGACTTTGAGGGAAATGGTTGAGGAGGAACTAATGAGCCCTGTGAGCTGAATTAATGCAAAGAAATTTGCAGTCTCCAGATTGTCAGAAACCACATGTATGACTAAAATTGTGAGTTGATATCCTGTGGAATTCCCGACCCGTGGAGCTGTGTGGATCTAGAGTTGGAAACCTGTCAGATAGGTCTAAGTATGGACTATTTTGTTTCAATTTCCATTATCTGATTGTTATAGCGGAAACTTGCATGGACTGAAGTTTCTTTCAAAACGACAAAAGCATGGACCTAAAATGATGGCTGTTGTCTTCTGACTATGGACTGCAGCAAGCTTCGGGCAACCTATGTGGAATGAATGAATAAATTAATCTGCATTTAAATCATGATTTCATCTGTAGTCATTGAAACAGGCAACTGAATCAGCATCAAGAAACTCACGTTTCCTGTTGTAGTTCACACATATATGGTACTTTTACACATTCTGAATGGAGAGCTCAACTGCCAGTCAGCCAGCTTGGAAAGATAGTGCAGCTAAACTCTGAAATTCCCACTAAACTATATTTCAACAGCTGTTATTGAGAAGAGAGCAGAAAAAGAGAAAAAAGATTCATTCATGACAAGAGCTGGAACGCTTTCTCTCCCGTTGTCTCTCATCATGTTGGAAGACAGTGCCTAGTGGAAAAAGCAAATTGGAAAACAACAACTTATCAAGGAAGCAAAGGTAGCTACAGATTCGTCTACTGCTGAGTATACATTTCAAACATTAAACAACCGTTCTCCCGAGCTAAGAATCTAACATCCCAAATGTACAAATGGCTTGGCCGGAGAAGCTACAAGTAACATTCATACCACACAAACCCCAGGCCGTGACCATCTCCAATAAGAGACAACCGAATCTCCAGCCCATGACATTCAGTGGTGTCATGGAATCCCCCTGTCTCACCATCCTTAGGGTTACCATTGACTGGAAATGCAGCTGAACTCGCCACGTAAACATAGTGGCTACAAGAGCAGGTCAGAGGCTAGGAATACTGCGGCAAGTAACTCGCCACCTAACTTATGAAAGCCTGTCCACCTTGTACACGGCACAAGTCAGGAGTGTGATGGGATGCTTCCCACTTGTCTGGATGGATGCAGCTCAAACAACACTCAAGAAGCTTGATGCCATCCAGGACAAAAAAGTCCATTTGATTGGCATCACATCCACAAACACCCACTTTCTCCAACCATTGATGCTCAGTAGCAGCAGCATGCATTGTCTAAAAGATGCACAGCAGAAATTCACCAAAAATCCTTGGCACCTTCCAAACCTCCAACTACTCTCAAGGCCCTCACTTCACAACTTTGTTAAAAAGGCAACTTGATAGATGACAATATTTCATAATTTTTTGAATGTTGCTGAAATCAAATGATCAGTTTGGATGAGCATTTAGGAGGTGTCTAAAATTATAGTGGGATCTTGAACAATTGGCCATTGGGCTGAGGGGTGACAGATGGAGTTTAATTTGGATAAATGCGAGGTATTGCATTTTGGTAAACCAAATAAGGGCAGGACTTTTGCAGTTAATAGAACTGTGGATGGAGTTGTAAAACTGAGAGACCAAAGGATTGATGTTACATAATCCTTTGCAAGTTGGACGAGGTGGTTAAGAAGGCATTTAACACGCTTGCCTTCATTGATCAGACCATTGAGTTCTCGGAGTTGGTAGGTGGTCACTTTTTGAGTATTGTTCCGATTGCCTTGCTATAGGAAGGATGTGATTAAATTGGAGAGGGTTCGGGAAACATAGCAGGATGTTGTTGGGACTGGAGAATTTGAGCTGTAATGATACGCTGGATAGGCTGTGACCTTTGTCACTAGAGCTTTAGGAGGTTGATGGGTGACATTATACAGGTTTATAAAATTATGAGGGGTACCGATAAGATGAATAGCAAAGGTCTTTTCTCTAGGGTAGGGGAGTTCGAAACTAGAGCACACATTTTTAAAATAAATGGAGAAAGATTTAAACGTGACCTGAAGGGCAACTTTTTTACACAGAGGGTAGTTTGCTTGTGGAATGAACTGCCAGAGGAATTGGTAGATGCAGGTACAGTTCTACTCCGTTGCTGTAGGATTCTATGACTCTGGTGTCAATTGACAATATAGCTGTCCCCAGGTTGAAGTGCCTCATTAGTTCTAGGATTCCTGCCAACTCGATAATATGAAGCAGAAGGTGAGAACTTTGGAAACAGCTTCAGGTATAAATTGTTTGCTTAAAGTAAGAACTATGTATGTATATTTTGTGATGGCATCCAAGCATGCTCTTCTGTTAAAATCCTATTGGCAACATCATTGCAAAACACAAAACACTACCTGTATTCTTGTTCTAAATGCCACCCTTTGATGCCATTTGGTGTTGAGATCGTGAACCAATCCCTTAATGAATTCCCTCCAATTGCATATTGCCTGAAATAGAAAGAAACAGGCCCAGGAGCCTGAGAAAGAGAAAATTAGAATGAACATGTTATTCTCCCTATTGCCAAGATATTCTCAGTTCCTGTGAAAAAGTGAATTTTTACAATTGCCTGAGTAGAAATTTATTCTGACCCATTGTATCAGTTCAGTAATCTTCAAAATAAACAATCATGAAGCTGCAATATTAGCAGGACCATTTAATAATATTTGGTCAGGCTTGCCTTGAAGAGATTGTGTTATCTATAAAATCAGGAGCGAGTTTATATGGTAACGAAATTACCTAATGGCCTGACCTTTAACAGTGCGCAGCTACCGACAGCACGTGACAGTATTGTTTATAAATATTTGTATTTTTTTGCTCCAAATACTAGCTTGTAGAATTTAGATGAAAGCAAGTATTATTTTGGAGTCTTTGAGCAAGTTATGTAGAAACTGCTGATTATTACAGAAATCATCAAAAAGGTGTAAATTGCTGGGAGGGAGAAGAGCTGTTACATTTATCAGTTGTCACGTTGACATATTCCATTGTAGTAGGTAAGTCCGTGTCTTCTGTGATTTATTTCTTGGAATTGCAAGTATTTATCTTTCAGAACTGCAAATGAAATTGCCACCAGCAATTTTTTTTTGGTGATCAACTTCGCCTCCATTATCCTGCATCACAATCAAATTCTAATATTTCTGAACTGAGGAATCATAGAATTTGACAGTATAGAAGGTGGCCATTTGTCCCAGCCTGTCTGTACTGGCTCCTGAAAGAGCTACCTTGCTTTGTCTCTGTTGGCCTCTAAATTCAGCACTTTCGAATATATATCTCAGGAAGGGTCACCGGACCTGAGATGTTAATTCCAATTTCTCTTCACAGATGCTGTCAGGCCTGTTGATCTTTTCTAGCAACTTTGTCAAGTTTTTGTCAAGTAAAGAGATTTAGATTCTCCCTTACTGGAGATTGTCATTGCCTGACATTTTTTTGTAATGCATAATTCTTACCACTTGTCAGCCCTAGCCTGAACTTTGCCCAGGCCTTGCTGCATATGGACATGGACTGCAGTAATCAGTGCCTATACCCACTTCTGACTTTGTGAAGGAGTTACGTTCATTGATAAAGCAGCTGAAGCTGGTCAGACTGAGGAACTTTGCAGCGATGACCTGGTACTGAGCTGATTGATCTCCAGCAACCACAACCATCCTGCCTTTTGCTGTCTATATCTTCAAGACCATTTCCCACCTGATTCCCATGGACTTCAGTTTTCGGAAGGCTTCTTGATGTCAAGGTGAGTTACTTTTCTCTCAGCCTTGGAAAACCATTCTTTTGTCTGTGTTTGGACCAAAATTGTATGAAAGTTAGAAGCTACGTTGGCCCTGATGGATCCCAAAATGAGCAACAATGAGCCAGTTATTGCCCAGTTTCGGGTCCAGTTCTGAGGAACAGTCACTGGACCTGAAATGTTAGCTCTGATTAATTTCAGTCACACACAGTTAGAGAAACTACGCTGTTCCAATCATAACATTAATTTATATAACCAAGCGCAACCTTGACTCGTACAATGAGTTAAAATTCTGGACTCGACCTCCAGTTACCCGGGCCATTCAGTACTAATCTCGGTCTTTTGACAGTGAACACTTTGTGGAGCTGTTTTATTAATTGTGTGGTGCTGTCATATGAACAGGAGCTGCCAGAGTTCGGCTTCTAATTAGCTCTTGTGTAATACAGATGATTTCAGTCAAGTTTTCATTATGTTCAAGGAGATATAGTGAGTTGACTGACTTTTATGAAGAGCTGTGCAATTTTTACAGCCATGTGTGTTTCTGCTGAAAGCAATATCTTTTGATGAATTGTATTGCGTGTGTCAAAAATGTGAAAAGATTTAGTTCAGCACACAGTGTGATTCTGAGTTGAGTGGCTTAAAAATATTTACAGATTTGTGACCAACATGCTCAGTGAATTCTTTGTCCAGGGAAAGCTTTATAAATCTCAGTATTCGTAACATAATCTCAACTATGTAATTTATACCCATATTCCTGGGTTATGCTCTATCTTTCATTCAAATTACTTGATAATCCATTACATGGATAATTCAAGATAACAAAGTGTGAAGCTGGATGAGCAGAGCAGGCCAAGCAGCATCTCAGGAGCACAAAAGCTGACGTTTCGGGCCCAGACCCTTCTTCAGAGAGGGGGATGGGGTGAGGGTTCTGAAATAAATAGGGAGAGAGGGGGAGGCGGACTGAAGATGGAGAGAAAAGATGATAGGTGGAGAGGAGAGTATAGGTGGGGAGGTAGGGAGGGGGTAGGTCAGTCCAGAGAAGACGGAGAGGTCGAGAAGGCGGGATGAGGTAGTAGGTCGGAAATGGAGGTGCTGCTTGACGTGGGAGGAAGGGATGGGTGAGAGGAAGAACGGGTTAGGGAAGCGGAGACAAGTTGGGCTGGTTTTGGGATGCACTGTGGAGAGGGGAAGAACTGGGCTGGTTTTGGGATGCATTGGGAGAAGGGGAGATTTTGAAGCTTGCGAAGTCCACATTGATACCATTGGGCAGCAGGGTTCCCAAGCGGAATATGAGTTGCTGTTCCTGCAACCTTCAGGTGGCATCATTGTGGCACTGCAGGAGGCCCATGATGGACATGTCATCTAAAGAATGGGAGGGGGATTGGAAATGGTTTGCGAATGGGAGGTGCAGTTGTTTATTCCGAACCGAGCGGAGGTGTTCTGCAAAGCGGTCCCCAAGCCTCCGCTTGGTTCCCCAATGTAGAGGAAGCCACACCGGGTACAATGGATACAGTATACCACATCGGCAGATGTGCAGGTGAACATCTGCTAAATATGGAAGGTCATCTTGGGGCCTGGGATGGGGGTGAGGGAGGAGGTATGGGGGCAAGTGTAGCACTTCGTGCGGTTGCAGGGGAAGGTGCCGGGTGTGGTGGGGTTGGAGGGACTGTGGAGCGGACAAGGGAGTCACGGAGAGAGTGGTCTCTCCAGAAGGCAGACAAGGGTGGGGATGGAAAAACGGCTTGGGTGCTGGGGTCGGATTGTAGATGGCGGAAGTGTCGGAGGATGATGCGTTGTATCCGGAGGTTGGTGGGGTGGTGTGTGAGAACGAGGGGGATCCTCTTGTGGCGGGGGCGGGGTGTGAGGGACGTGTTGCAGGAATGCAGGCGATGCGGTCAAGGGCGTTCTCGACCACTGCGGGGGGAACGTTGCGGTCCTTGAAGAACGTGCACATCTGGGGTGTGCGGGAGTGGAATGCCTCATCCTGGGAGCAGATGCAGCGGAGGTGGAGGAATTGGGAACAGGGGATAGAATTTTTGCAGGAGGGTGGGTGGGAGGAGGTGTATTCTAGGGAGCTGTGGGAGTCGGTGGGCTTGAAATGGACATCAGTTTCTAGCTGGTTACCTGAGATGGAGACTGAGAGGTCCAGCAAGGTGAGGGATGTGTTGGAGATGGCCCAGGTGAACTTGAGGTTGGGGTGGAAGGTGTTGGTGAAGTGGATGAACTGTTCGAGCTGCTCTGGGGAGCAAGTGGCGGCGCCGATACAATCATCAATGTAACAGAGGAAGAGGTGGGGTTTGGGGCCTGTGTAGGTGCGGACGAGGGACTGTTCCATGTCACCTACAAAGAGGCAGGCATAGCTTGAGCCCATGCGGGTACCCATGGCCACCTCCTTTGTCTGTACGAAGTCGGAGGAATCGAAAGAGAAGTTGTTGAGGGTGAGGACGAGTTTGGCTAGGCGGATGAGGCTGTCAGTGGAGGGGGACTGGTCAGGCCTGCGGGACAGGAAGAAGTGGAGGGCTTTGAGGCCATCTGCATGCGGAATACAGGTGTGTAGGGACTGGACGTCCATGGTGAAAATGAGGTGTTGGGGGCCAGGGGATTGGAAGTTCTGGAGGAGGTGGAGGGCGTGGGTGGTGTCACGGACGTAGGTGGGGAGTTCCTGGACCAAGGGGGAGAAAATGGAGTCCAGATAGGCGTAGATGAGTTCGGTGGGGCAGGAACAGGCTGAGACAATGGGTCGACCCAGGCAGGCAGGCTTGTGGATTTTGGGCAGGGCAGGCAGGTTTTTAACACAGCACAGGAGATTTGTTGAAACAGTATCTAATGGTAATTAGATTAAATCCTTTTCTTTATTCACTGCTCACTTTGGGAGTCATTCTGAGCTATTTCCCAGAAATGGTCATGTTAGGCAATCGAATTTGAATTTCTCAACCAATATCTTTAACCAAAGTTATTGATATTATGAACTACCTATTATGCTTATGAATTGGTTATTGTCTCATAGAGGCCTCTAGCTCAGGAAAGGAACCTTTGGCACTGTGCCTGTGAAAAACAGCCACCTAACTATTCTAATTCCATTTTACGGCATTTGTACCATTTGCCTTGTATGCCTTGGCATAGCAAGTATCCCCTTTTATTTCGTAAATCTTACGAGGGTTTCTGCCTCAGCCACCCTTACTGGCAGTGAGTTCCAGATTCCTACACCCTCTTGGTAAAAACATTTTTCCTCTCATTCCTTCTGAATCTCTTGCCCCTTACCTTAAATCTACGTGACCAGTCATTGATCCCTGCACCAAAGCGAAAAGTTTCTTTCTGTTTATGCCTCTCATAATTTTATACATTTCAATCATATTCTCCCTTCATCTGTTCTGTTGTATGGAAAACAACTTTAGACTGTTCATTCTTCCTTCATTTCAAAAACTCTTCACCTTGGACAGCATCCTGATAAATCTCCCCTGCACCTTCTCCAGTGCAGTGACATCCCCACCAACCCTTCACTGTGGATTCCAGACCTGTGCCCATTACGCTAGCTGTGTCCTAAACAATGTTTTGCATAGTTCCAGCATAACCACCCTACTCTTAAACTCAATGCCTTAGTTAGTAAAGGTAAGTGTCCCTTATGCCTTCTTCATTACTTTATCTACCCGACCTGATACCTTAAGGGACTGGTGTACATGTATATCAAAATCCCTGGGATCCTCAGTGCTTCCACCTTTCATCATATATTCCTATTCCTTATTTGTCCTGCTGAAGTGCATTCTCTCACGTGTATCCAGATTGAATTCCATTTGCTGCTGATTAGCCTATCTATATTCTCCTGTAATCTAAAGCTAACCTCCTCATGAATGACTACTCCACCAATTTTCGCACCATCTGCAAACTAACTGATCCGCCTTGCTATGTAGATATCTAAATCGTTTATAAATAACACAAACAGCAATAAGTCCAACATTGATCCCTGCGCTGAACACAGAATTCCAATCACCAAAACACCAAGCAATCATCAACCTCTGTGCTTTGACATTCGACCAATTCTGGATCCGAGTAGCCAAATTTCGTCAGATCCCTTGGGCTATTCACTATTAGTCTCCCATGTGGGACATTGACAAAAGCCTTGCTGAAGTCCAAGTAGATTATGTCAAATGTAATCCCCTCTTGTACACACCTGGTTACTTCTTCAAAAAATGCAATCAAGTTATTCAGACATGGCCTCCCCTCAATAAAACCGTGACTGCCCTGCCTTTCCAAGTGTGGATTGATTCTGTCCCACAGAATTGCTTCCAGTAGTTTCCTCACCTGAGGTGAGACTTACTATTGTGTATCTTTATTTCAATATACAATTTTTATTCACTTTTGCGATATGGACATCACTGCCTGTCTTGAGTTGCCCTTGAGAAAGTGGTGGTGAGTTGCTTTCTTAACCCGCTGCATGCCATGTGATATAGCTACTCTCGCGATGACATTAGGGAGGGAATTCCAGGATTTTGACTTGTTTTAAGCATTTATATGTACTTTATCATGAAATGCTGACAAGGTCGACAAGGAAATATAAGGATTCAAAAAGATTTATGGTCCTCATGAAGAAATAGTTAGGACTGGTAGACAGACCCTCAATAATTTGCCCAGAACTGCGTGCTGTGTGTTTGTTGTCGGCCTTTTTCTAAAGCAGTTGATTCAAACAGTCTGATTGTAAAATTCTTTTCTGTACAAATGTTTGCTTTAAAATAAATAGAAGTAAAGAGAAGAATCCGTCTAGAATTAGATTTGATTTGTGTGTGGCTTTGAGAGTGATCTTGTCATGAGTATGCTGTGAGATTACCCCAGAGACTCTGATATGCTAAAGTAATAGACTTTTGGAGACTGGCAACAACTGTTCTGCTTCTGTGCCACCACAAAAAATCACATCTGTCTTGTTTAGAAATACTTGGAGGCATCCTGTTGCTGTGCATCTGATTTGAAAACTGTAACATGCAAAAACATACTCTTAGTATTACCCTGAAAGATTCAACATAAAGTAATTTAACAGATTTCTTCTATTGTCTAGAATATCTTCTGAAATATTTGGTTTGAAAATGGGTAAGTCACAAAATTGTATCAGTGATAATGGGAACTGCAGATGCTGCAGAATCCGAGAGTGTGGAGCTGGATGGACACCGAAGGCCAAGCAGCATTTTGACACATCCAGCATTGCCGAAGTGATTACCCACTGCAGTTTAGACACAACTTTCTGAGCAGGCTTGTCATGAAAGACCAATTTAATCATCTAATAAGCTGTATGTTCTGGCTGAAATACTAAAACATGATGAAAATCTTTGCAATTAGACAACTGTTTTACATTTTGCATTATGCATAGAAACGGACAAACAAGAGGGTTGCGTTCTGAGGAGGGGTCACCCGACCCAAAACGTGAACTCTGATTTTTGTTCACAGATGCTGCCAGACCTGCTGAGCTTTGCCAGCAAGTTCTGTTTTTGGTGTCATCTGATTTTCTGATTTTGTTTTGTCATGTTGATTCTTTAGAGCACATGTTTTTGAAGTTGAGCCTTCCCTCAGAAACGTCTCATTTGTTTTCACCAGCCATTTGCTGTGTTTGCCAGCAGCAAAGCCAAAATTTCTTTAATTTATTTCTTGTGAAGCATGCCTTCAGCAACCTGAGTTTACCTTATGGGTATGCTGCGCTTTTCCTCCAGGCTTGGTATTTTTCCCTGTATCCGAGTGCAGTTATCAAGTGCATTCTCATGAGAGCAGTTTAATCATGGCTTTTCTTATTTTGAATTTGCTGTTGTTTTGGGTGTATAGTTTGGCAGTCTGTCGTTTGGTTGTTGCTCTGCTTTGGTTGGAAGGTTAATCTGATTATCTATAGCTGCTGTATTTGAGTTAGTATTTGTTTACCATTGAATCCATTGTACTTCTGAAATTTGACACAAATAGAATATAATTTCACTTTGTGACTTTGCTGTTAACACAGTAAATGGAGGAAAGTATTGGCCAGACAATGCTGAGAGGATGTGGAGAATCTACAAACAATTGTAATAAGGGTTATGAATGTGATAACTCTCGCTGGCGTATGCCAGTTGAATTTCTTGTGTTAAATTGCTAGATTATATTTTGGGGGTATAATTCTGAAAATAATATCTTGCTGTATGGAAAACAATATCCTTGAACACTGGTAGGTCAGTTGGAAGGCAAAGAAACACTGGGATTCCTGAAAGTAGAAGGAGAGAGAAAAATCAAAGCATAAATGAACCTGGTCCAAAGTCCATAATTGCC
Source organism: Stegostoma tigrinum (assembly GCF_030684315.1). Taxonomy (NCBI): domain Eukaryota; kingdom Metazoa; phylum Chordata; class Chondrichthyes; order Orectolobiformes; family Stegostomatidae; genus Stegostoma; species Stegostoma tigrinum. The sequence continues at coordinate 442,951 of NW_026728130.1, read as the reverse complement.
AGTGATACATCAGAGAATTTGTTGGTTACCTGGCTGCTGATGCACTAAAGCAGTAACACATAATAATGAAGTAACGAAAAACCATTCAAAAATGAGAGGGCATTGAAATAACTGACAGCATTGAATCTGCTCCTGTTGTGATGAAAGTGCCTTATTGATTTGTAACAAAATAGTTCCAGGGCTACATTGTATCAACTCAACGTAAGAGTAGTTTGTCTGTGGGACCTCGGAATAGTAATGATAAAGATCACTCTTGTCTATGGCTCCTGATTTCTACTGGTATGTGCTGTGGCAATCTATCAGTTCAGAGATGAAAAGTGGAGAGCAAGGGAAGGAGATTCAGAAGGTAGTTCGTTCTTTCAATAAAATACTTTCCATTTTGCTTTGTTGAGAATGCAGTCTTGAGTTTTGCAAGTGGCTTTAATAGCAAGTATTTCAGGTGTTGAGGGAGCCAAGGGATTTTATTTGTGAGGTGCTGGTAATTGTTAGGAGGAAATTATATTCTGGGAATATCTTGTGATACAAATTGGAAACAGGTTAACTTTCAAGTAAAGATCCAAAAAGATCTTCTGGTTGCTGGTTCGTTTCTGACTCAAAGGACATGTCTTTAAGGGCGGCATGGTGGTGCAGTGGTTAGCACTGCTGCCTCTTGGCACCAGGGACCCGGGTTTGATTCCAGACTTGGGTGACGGTCTGTGTGGAGTTTGCACATTCTCCCTGTGTCTGTGTGAGTTTTCTCCGGGTGCTCGGTTTACTCCCAACTGTCCAAAGATGTGCGGGTTAGGTGGACTGGCCATGCTAAATTGCCCATCGTGTTCAGGAATGTGTAGATTAGGTGTGTTTTAGGGGGATGGGTCTGGGTGGGATGTTCCAAGGATCCAACTGAACTTTTTGGACCGAAGGGCCTGTCTCCACATTGTAAGGATTCTAAAACTTAAAGTTCGTTACACTTAACCAAGATCGGAGTAAAATACTGGAAATGATTGTGAGGAGTGAATTTCAGGGTCGAACAGCTAATCTAATTAACATTGGCCAACATGTAGGTTTGGAAGGGGGCAGTCTGGCTGACTAACCGCTTTGAACTTTTAGAGGAAATCATGTTCCAGGTAGACTGTGGGAATTCCAAGATGCAGAAATAGGATAAGGTCATTTGGATCTATGAGTCTGCTTCGCAATTCATTTAGATCATTACCTGATTTGACATATATCTAGACTTTAAAAAAGAAACTTCAGCAAAATTCCATGTAACAGAGCTATTGAAGCTCATTGTGGTGGAATGAAAACAAAACACAGGAATGGATTGAAACTGGCTGAAGCGATGAGTTTTCATTTGAGAAGTGGTATCAAGATTGAGACCGGTAAGAGTACTTGCTGGGGTGTCCTAGGATCATGTTAGGATCTTGCCTATTTGTAGTTACCACCACCAACATGGACTCAGGGGTTTAATGTGAACTGGCCAAATTTTCTAACAGTGACAAACTGGTGGAGGGAAGGGCGTGACTAAATCTGAGATCAGATTTTTGAAAAACATGTCTGCCACTTCAATGCACCACCTTGCTCCCTGGCCAACATCTCTGTCTCCGGCTTGCTGCAGTGTTCTAGTGAAGCCCAGTGCAAGCTGGAGGAACAACGCCTCATTTTCTGCTTGGGGACCCTCCAGCCCTCCGGACTCAATATTGAGTCCAATAATTTTTGGGCCTAAACTCTCCCATGTCCCAGCCACCCCCACCCCACACACCAGGCCTTGTTACCATGTAGCCTCCCCCGACACACCCGCTATTGTTAATGACTAACAGTCCCCATTAACAACTATTCACCCTCCCAGCCTGATCAGTAGCAACTCCTAAATCTGTCCAACTGTCTTTCTCTTTGGGCTCTACCCTGTTGATTGCTCCCGACCCCACCCACCTCCCCATTTTCTACCTATACAAACTGACGTTTTCCCAGCCACCATTCAGTTTTTCAAAACTAAAGTGCATGTTTAGGCCTGTACATTGGCATGTAAGTGAACCTGCTTCCATTTTCTCAGCTAATAACTGTATATTTAGAAATCTATTTACATTGGGAGTTGGCCATAAGTTTTCAACTCGGAAATGTTTTTAGATTGCCCAGGGCAGTTAATGTGCAGTTCACTCCAAAGTCAGAGAGTACTGAATTCAATGGATGGAAAGGAAGAGGCTTTCGTACGGAGGGATGATTATACAGTCAAAAGTATCTCATCAAAACAGGTTGGATTTGATGAACATTGTGTCAGATGGCAAAGATAATCAATTTGCTGATTCTCCAAACCTTTTTACTCAATCTGCAGTTGTGGAACTATTTCATTAAGTAAGTGAGATATTGATTTTATTTGCATTATTGTGTGTTTTCAAATGTCAATGCAGTAACCTACTCAAAATTATGGTTCATATCTGGCACTCTGGGTGAAGATGTTCTTATGAGAAACTTTGCAATGTTCTATAGTTGACTAATGCTCTCTAATCTGTAGTAGATTTTAACATAAATATTTATCAATTGGTATATTTTTGGTTTGTTCTTTGCAAAGCCTCTGTCGGAGTTGTGCAAATGTGCTGTTCCCAGAGGGACATTCCGTGCCAGTTGTATTGTAAGCCTTTGTAATGTAGGCCCAAGCAGTGGAGCATTGCTTCATTTGTGTTATTTTTCCAGGATTAATCAAATGTTTTGTATTTGTTGGTTGTTAAATAATAACAGCTTTGCCAAATCTAAAATGTCAGGGAGACGCCAATTATAAATCCTGCGAAGGGAACGAATGACAAATTCCAATTAATTTTAAAATTTTTAACACTGATTCTTACAGGAATATTTTTGTCAGAACAGGAACTGTAAGCGTAGGGGAGTGAAGCCCCAGTAATTGCAAAATAAACTACACAGTCTATGTGTAGAGTTGACAAAGTGTGGAGCTAGATGAACACAACAGGCCAAGCAGCATCTTAGGAGCACAAAAGCTGACGTTTCGGGCCGAGACCATTCATCAGACAAGTTCGGAGGTTGCTGTTTGGCCTGCTGTGTTCATCCAGCTCCACACTTTGTTATCTCGGATTCTCCAGCATCCGCAGTTCCCATTGTCTCTCTCCACACAGCCCAGGTGTAGTTGCCTCTAGTGCATTTTATTGACTGTACAGTTACAAGAATGATTAAACATTTTAGTTCACTGTCATTTGAATAGAATAGAATCCCTACAGTGTGGAAGCAGGCTATTCATTCCATTGAGTTTACACTGACCCTCTGAAGACAATCCCACCTCGATCCACCCGATCCAGGAAACCCTGCATTTCCCATGGCTAACTCAACTAGCCTGGACACTATGAGGTAATTTAGCATGGCCAGTCCTGGACATCTTTGGGTAGTGGAAGGAAACCAAAGCACCTGGCGGAACAAGCAGACTCTACACAGACAGTTGCCTGAGGGTGGAATTGAACCCAGGTTCCTGGTACTGTGAGGCAGCAGTGCTAACCACTGAGCCACCGTGTCACCTCTTTCTCAGCTACATATGAATTTATATCTACAGGTAACTTTAATACTTAAAGGGCTCCTACTCTAACAACTTCAGTAAATTTGGAGCTTTGAAAGAAACAAAATCCTCTTTTGTTGGTCTTAACTTGACCTTTACTGCTACAGCAGGTTAAAGCTCACTCAGTTCTCTTAGCTATCTGAGATCCATTGCACAACGTGGGATTCTCTAATTTTGACTGAATCTTACCTCTGTAGCTTGAAATGTATCCTTAACTGCAATCTATGCAAATGCAGCCTCAAGCCCCGAGTGCCACTAAATGTACCAGTATAGATAAAGGTACTGGGATTTGATTCAGTTGTTTGGGCAGCTGGTTTATGAGCGATGCCAAAAACGTGGGTTCACTTCCGACACTGGCTGAGGTTACCATGAATTTCCCAATGTTTCAACGTCACCCGTAGCTCAGAGGCATGGTGACCTTCAGGTTAAGCTCACCACCAGTAATCTCTTGCCCCATGCTCCTTTGAGTCTATGGTGACTTTACCTTTTATATCTCTTAACAAAAGAAGCTGAGTAGAATGTCGATAACCGAGAAGGCTAGTCAGAAATAACAAAAAAGCTTTTCAGCTCAGTACTGCAATAAATGTCAATGTTACGTTGAGTAAAACATGTAACAAATCTCTGAGTACCTGAAAACTTAGATCTGCTTTTTGTTTCAGTAGAGAGAGTTTTACACTGAAAGCCAGCAGCAGGAGTATGTTGCAATATGCTTTTTGGGTGTATGTTTACTGTTTATTAAATCAGGTTCTGGCTCTTTGCTCATATCTCCAGGACTGAAGTCTTGCCAAAAATGAGGCCTCAGGAAACAGGAGTGTACCTGGCTTCAGAGAACAAGGAGGCTGCAGGATGCTGATTAACATAATAAACAGCAGCTAGGAATAGAAGATTACGGCAGGCATTCAGTGCAGCAGTTGAATAAGAGCTTGAGGGCCTCGTATTAAACTAGGCAGTGCAGTGATCTGTAGTATGAGGTAGAGAAGCACAGTGGAACTGATGGGCACAGATCTCTGAACTCTCAGCCTGTAGCAAAGATGGTAATAAATCTGAGGGACTTTTACATGAACACATTAATTTACAGATCATTGGGAGTGGTCTGGTATTTTGCTGTGGTCTTCCTTGCCCTGGGGACTGAAGTCCCATTTGATGTCACTGTTTGGTTATATGTTTACAATAGACTCCCTTCGAGGATTGGTTTTCTTACCTTTGCGCAGAAAGTCCTTTTTAAAAATTTCTTATGTGACGATCGGTCAGTTATTTTTGACTTCCAAATTGCCAGCGGTTTAGACCAACTGTTTGATTCAGACGGACCCCAAAATTGGGTACGTTAAAGGAAAAACAGCTGGGCTGTTGGAAGAAGCGAGAACTAGCAAAGTCTTTGACTGAACTTTAGGGTGAGAACTGCCTGGGACGAAGAAAGCACAATGGAAGATGGCTGAAAGCCGCAAAAGACTACTGAGCACCCTGGATCTGGGTATCTTTGGACGAGTTCTTTTGAATTGATGGATGTGTGAAACTGCTAATATGTAAACCACAATCTGATGGATTTAGTGTGTAAGAGAAACATGAGGACAGGTTAAAACAGGAGGTAATCTTCTTGAAGATGTAAAACTGCAGCACAACAGCAGTAATGGGACAACCTATTGCAGAAAGATGTCGGCTGTGTCAAGGTGAGACATAATGATGAATGGCCTGAACTTCAGCTTGCAGGAGTTGCTAAGAAAAATTGAACAGGTATAGTAAGAAAAACATGATTTTATCTAATGGCCTAATATTTAGTTCTTCATTCCATGTTATTCACTTTGCGTTTAATTTCTGTTGATGCAGTGGTTAATACCACAGCACACATTCTCTTACATACTTCAATGTGTTGTTGATCCGTTTCTAAGCAGGTTGAAAACTGTGTTAGTGCCACGCATAATGGAATTTTATGAACATACAACAGCAGTAAAAGTCAAAGTACATTTATGTTAAGTTTATAGAGAACTACAAAGTGTGTTCAAATGTTGGGAAAAGTCAGTGGAATAGTTGATTTGTGTTTTAGTTAATTACCAGAGATGCCTGTCACAATTTACAGAGAGCATATCCTGCTGTGGAGTGCCATGTCTTTGTTTAAATTGAGAAATTAAACATGTAATGATTCTCTTATATATTCGAACAGCTGAAAGTAAATACAGTGGTCATTCTTAAATAGACTCTGCTTTAAACCCCATAAACCTATCCAGCTTTTAATTGAGGAGGATAGTTATTCACCAGTTTTAAATGCATTGATCGAATACATGTGTGTTCCATTTATCATTGTTCTAATTGTTTTGAAGTAGTATTTACTGTGGAGAAATGCAAGAAACCTGTTCTGGCCATGGTTTCCAGCCAAACAATTGGGGCCACAATTTATGGGAGTTTTCTCAATTTTCTGGAACTTAGTAGCATTTGACCATCGACTGCATGAATTATTCATATGCCTGAGAGTTTGTAATTAGTTTTGCTGACCTTTTACTGTGGCCTAATTTCCACTGCTAATTTAGTGAAAGAAATCCATATAGTATGGATTAACAAGAGTGCCTTATTCACAGCATTGTAAAGTTGGACCAGAGAGTGGATGATGCTTATACGAGCATCCATTTGCTGTCAGGTACCTGGATTGATTGAACTGACATTTCATTTCCTGACCTCCTGCCCTTGGCATCTCTATGGCAACAATTTTTGAATTAGTAGAATAAGGTCTTGTTATCATGTTAAAAAGGGGAATTGTCAAAGAGGATGTTTTTGGCTTTTATTGCAGTTTCAGGATAAGCGAAAAAGATGCTGAATTAATTTTTGAGTGAAATTTGTACCCAAAGGCAGAATGACTGTGAAGTGGGGTTGTATCTGTCTGCAAGAACCAAGCATGTTGTTTTTATGGAATTAACAAATTGATGCATAAACATGGGGGAGGAGTAAGGTGTTACATATCATGGTTATTAGCTGATTAAAGCCTGAGTTCTTGTGCAGGGGTTGTTTCCTTCATGTAGATGCCTGTTGAGCGAGAGAGAGATTTTGTTTATTTGAATTTAATGTCTCTGGAGTTTAACACACTGTGAAAAGCATTTGTGTTGCATTTGCATTGCATTTCATACAGTTTTCACAGTGTGCGAACCATGGCACAGAGCAAAGCAGTAGATCAAATGTATGACTGAATATTACGTTCAAGGTAGAGCTCAGTTCATGCAGCAGTCATAGAATCCTTAGTGTGGAAGCAGACCATTTGCTCCATCGAGTCCACGCCGAACCTCCAAAGAGCAGCCTATCCAGATTTATCCCCCTACATTATGCCTGTCATCCTGCACATCCCACAGCTAATCCACCTTACCTGCATGCCTTAGGACTGTGGGACGAAACCGCAGCACTCAGAGGAAACCCACGCAGACATGGGGAGAACGTGCAAACTCCACACAGACGGCTGCCGAAGTGGGGAATCGAACCCAGGTCCCTGGCGCTGTGAGGCAGCACAACTAACCACTTATCCACGGCACTGCCCACTCAATATTTGGGAAATAAGGGTTGAAGACTAATTGTGTGTTTAAAAATAACCTAATTCTGGCTTAGTAGCTTCTTAAAAGTGCAGTGTTTTTGATAGTAGCAGACCGTTGCTTTAGCTAGCCATTCCTTCCAAGCCTTTCATCAGTTTCTGTTTGATTCTGGAACCAAGAGCCTCCTCTATCTGTTTTCTTTCATTTCGTTCTTCCAATCATTGATGTGTGGATTGCTTTAAGGCAAGTTTTAAGCTCATTATCTGCAGATGCTTGATCCTGAGCAATTTTCTTGACAATCTTATTTTTAACCAGCAGTGGTTTGCTATTCCCTTTCACTTTTAGGGACAGACTGAGGAGGCAGATTCCAGATCTACCTCAGTTGGAATGGGAATCGTGTCCATGCAGTTGGCATTATTCTTGAGGGAATTTGCCCAACCCAATAAATCTCTGATATTTATTTTCCATTAAGAGTCCCTCATGAATCTTTTTCAGAGACATTAAAGCCTCACAACCAGAAATTGCTCCGACAAATCAGCACTTCTTAGAAAAAAGAGAGATAACAAGGTGCAGAGGTGATGAACACAGCAGACCAAGCAGCATCAGAGGAGCAGGAGGGCTGATGTTTTGGGCCTAGACCATTCTTCTGATTGGTTTCGGCCTGAAACATGAGCTTTTCTGCTCCTCTGATGCTGCTTGTCCTGCTGTGTTCACCCAGCTGTACACCTTGTCATCTCAGATTCTCCAGCATCTGCAGTTCCTACTGTCTCTGAAACTCATTGTAAGAATCAACCTTGATTTCTTGCTTTGGGATCCATCCATTAATTCACATCTTTCCTGTAAGATGGAACCAGGAACGAAATACTTTATACCAGATGCAAAATCTAGTGTGGCAGACGAAATTCAGCATGTGTCGTGAGAACTGACACAGAAACAAGGTAGAATAAATGTTATAATTTAAATGGCTGCACAGAAATAAAGACACACATACTCAACAGTTCTCATACACCGACTCTCAAGTCTCTGTCGGTGGCAGGGTTAGACTATTAGAAGCACAGTCTGTAGCAAGTTCCATTAAGGAATTTATTTACACAAAGCTGAAAAAAGTGTAGAGTTGTAGAGAAGGGAAAATGGAGTGGGGCGAATTGTGGATAATGCTTGCAGGGAACGAAAGTGACAAAGTGAATTGCTTCCTCTCAAGATTTAAGAACCATGATATAGCCTTGCAAATCCATGTGCAACTTCAATATCTTAAATATAAAGTCACATTTTTACTTAAACATTTTCTCTAGTCACCACTGCAAATATTGAATCGGTGATTTTTAATGGCACTTCAGTCAAAGCCCAAATCGATCTTAGAAATAGGAGTAAGCCATTTATCCCTTGACCCTGCTGAATTTTTCAGTGTTATGGCTGATCTGATTGGGCCTTAACTCCACTTTCCTGCCTGCCTTCCGTAGCCCTCAACTCCAGAACTCTAAAATCTGTCAGGCAACCTGGAATTAGTCAGGAACCTGGCCTCCACTGCGAGCTGGGCCAGAGAATTCCAAACTGATGACTGAGAACATTTTTTTTTCATCCTATTTTACATAGGAGACCCCTTAATTTTAAACAGTATGCCTAGTCCTGGAATCCTTTCGGCATCTACCCCGTTAAGACCTCTCAGAATCTTGGGTTTCAAAAAGATCAGTTCTTATTCTTCTAATCACCAATGAGCTAAGGCCTAACTTGCTCAGGCTTTCCACGTAGTCAAGTCCTCACCCTAAGAATCAACATAAAGAATGTTCTTTTGAACTGCTTCCAATATAAACATATCCTGAAGGAAGGAGGTCAAAACTATACCCTGCTGTATATTGGGGCAGCTAGAATTCCCACCTTTTTTCAGTTCCCCTTGTAATAGAGGCCAGTGTTCCCTGATCTTTCTAATTGTTTCTTAACATTTTGCGACAAATTATGTAGCACCTAGGTATTACTTGTGTGTGTTTGTTACATTGTGTCTTCACAGGACCCTTGTGGTGCAGTGATAGTGTCCCTGCCTTTAGACCAACAAGTTTAAGTTTCACCTGTTCCAGAGGTGTGTAACAGGTTGATTAGAAAATGTCTATATTGTCTTTTCATCCGGTCAGTGTGAGGACTACCAATATCTAGAACTGGGTCTGATGCCATTTCGCCAAAACCTCTGCCTTGTTATTTCAAATTCTTTTGGTTTGTTGCATGTATGCAGAAGTCTGAAAGTAATAATGCTGCCACTTTTTCACCTTACTCCTAATTGTGGTGGTGTCTTGTTTGCCCTTCTTGATAGATATTTGGAGGAAGCTTGTTGTTTTTTATATTTTCTGCCAAATGACTCTCATGTCTCCTCTTTGTGTTGACTTGATTTTATAGTGCCACCCATGGTGGTTCCTGCCTGTGCCTTTCAGAGTGTTGTAGGGATTTTCTTGCTTCCATTCTTGTGTGACCACTTTTCCACACATTCTGTTTTATTTTCTTCTCTGAGCGTAACCTGACGGCATAGAGTTTTACATGGCTATCAATGTTCGGATTGCTGTCCTGACTCTGGCCGCCTTTGGGTCTTGCAAGCGTAGGCTGATTGAGCGTGAGCACAAGCCTATTGTGAATGGCTGAAAGAACATGTTTAATTTGATCAGCTACTTGTTAGCAGACATTTTGTTTCACATGGCATTAGATGTGATTCTGTGATTGGGGCATTGCTTACCAAAGAATCCGAAGTGTGTGTCAGTAGCTGCACTAAAAAACAATTTAATTGGTTAATCTTGTAATGTATCTTATTCGTTCGAGCTAGATGCGACCTAGTTACATTCACAGGTGCTTTCTCCTGAACCAAGTGATTTGTCCAATTTCTGCACTTTTTTAAAATTACCCAATAGCGCGGTAACACTTGGACTAGTTAGAGTCAACTTGTCAATCGATCAGCCCTTTTCTTCTGTGCTATAAATTATGATCCTTTGAAACTTAGCATTCTTGCATTTGTCCTGATGAGTGCAAAGTGGAAAGCTGTGGCAAATTGTGTCTGTTTTTGGCAGTATTCTATATGCTGAAAACGCAAGAGATGATAACTTAATGAAAGGGCTGTTCCTTCACTGTTGCTGGGCCAAAAACCTGGGATTCCCTCCCAAATAGCATTGTGGGTCAACCCATAGCAGGAGGAATGCAATGGTTTAAGAAGATAGCTCACCACCCCCTTCTCAAGGGAAACTAGGGACAGGCAAGAAATGCTGGCCAGCCAGTGACGCCCACATCCCACAAATGAATAAAAAAATGAAGGATCAACATATTTTTTCTTGCTGATTAATCTGCTGTACATCTCCACTATTTCCTGGATTTATATATACAAAATATCTGACTTTTTTGGGGGCAAATATGTTGAAACTTTCTTTGGTAATGTTATTCAAGAGTCAGCCGAATACAGATTAAGCTATCAATCTTAAACCTTGTTAAACTCGACAGAAATGAAAACTCTACTTTCCATTTATAGAGTTTATGCCACTATGACAATTTGTTGTCCCTAAATCTTGTAGATAATAAAGAATTACCAACCCATTCTATAATGGTCATTGTTTGGTTTGTCAAAGGCCAAAGGTCCCAAATCTGATTGAATCAACAACTGGATAGGCCTGTTCAGGTTGCATTAGTAGATCTTTAATTGATTCTGTCTGAAATATTTGATTGCACTGCAAGTATATTACATGAAGGCAAAACAGTAATGTTGTTAACTTGTTGAATCCAACATTTTTTTGTCCAGTCCTTCAAAGACAGTTTCCCTGTTTAGCCCTTAATAAACATCACAAACAGAGAGATATAGCTGGGACTTTTTGGCCATGTGTTCTGGTAGTCCATGATGGCCTGGATTTACTGTAAAAATATCAGTGAAGCTAACAGTGGGCTAAATATTCCCAGCCTTTCTGGATGATGTGGGCAGTGCTGGATCAGTTGGAAAAACTATGACAAGATTAGAAAGAAATACTTGGCTTTGAGAAAAAAAATCCAGTTTTCCATCAAAGGTTTCAACGGTGAGAGATGAGTTTCACTAGTGTGCAGCAAAAGGCCTTTGTGCGAGTATTTAGGTCTCATGAGTATCTCACCTCACCTTGAAGTGAGGAATTAGACAGTGACAATTACTGACATGAAAGTCAGAGTGGATATTTGCCAGCTGTTGCAACTGCTTCTCTCGCCTCTATCTTGGCCAGCAATTGTCAACATCGCAGGGTCTGCTCTCGGGGAAGTGACTGCTGGCACCCGCGTGACGACAGAGTTTGGCTTTGGACAAACCTCCTACTGATATGCCTTCGACCTGCCTGGATTCACTACCAAATATTAGGTCCAGAACTGTGCACACCCCGCCCCCCCCTCCCCCCTCCCCCCTCCCCCGCCCCCGAATGCAATGCAACTCAAGTATTTTGCTCCCTTCCTACCTTGCAAACTTAAACTATTCCAGTGAGTGGTTGGGTAGTTAAAGTCCCCTATTACGGCCTTATTATTCTTACCCTTGTCTGAAATTTAATTATATTTCAATCCTGTATCTCTCAGACTGTTCAGGAGCACACAACAGTAAGCTTGCCCTTTTTATGTTTGTTGCCTCCTTCCATATAACTTTGCTTTGTGATCCTTCCAAGTTATAATCCTTCTTCATTGATTCCTTGTTCAATATTGTGACCCACCTTCTTTACATGGCCCACTCTTCCGTCTGTCCTGCTCTCCATCTGGTCTGAATACCCGAAAACGACAAGTGATGAGCTGCCAATCATGCCCATCTTTCAACCACGCCTCAGTTTTAGCTATGATATAATACTCCCACATGCCTGTCTGTACACTCAGCTCATCCGTCTTATTCTATACACTGCCCACATTAATGAAATACATTCTATTTAACCATATCAAACTCACTTCTGTCTTACATGCCATTTGGTTCCTCACCCTTCCAGACTTAATCACTCACTCGCTGACTCAAACATTTTAACTTAGAATTCATCTCAAAATCTATCCCCTCTGAACTACTTGTCAGGATCCACCCTCCTTACTTCAAATGACTAATATACGTTGTAAACAGTTGTAGTCCCACCGCCGATTCCTGTAGAACCCCACTGGTCATGGGTCACCAAACTGAAAAAGAACCCTTTATCTCCAATTGCTGTTTCTTGCCTATGAACCAATCTGTATCCATGCTAATATGCTACCTCCAACACCGTGGGCTCTCATGTTATGACTTAACCTTTTGTCAAAATACAAAGCCCAAAAGACAACACATCCATAGAACATCGAACATTACCGCACAGAACAGGCCCTTCGGCCCTCAATGTTGTGCCGACCTGTCGTACCAATCTGAAGCCCATCTAACCTACTCTATTCCATGTATGTTCATATGCTTTCCCAATGACGACTTAAATGTACTTGAAGTTGGCGAATGTACTACCGCTGCAGGCAATGCGTTCCATACCCTTACTACTCTCTGAGTGAAGAAACTACCTCTGACAACTGTCCTATATCTTTCACCCCTCAATTTAAAGCTATGCCCGCTCGTGCTCGCCGTCACCATCCTAGGAAAAAGGCTCTCCCTGTCCACCCTATCTAACCCTCTGATTATCCTATATGTTTCAATTAAGTCACCTCTCAACCTTCTTCTCTCGAATGAAAGCAGCCTCAATTCCCTCAGCCTTTCCTCATAAGACCTTCCCTCCATACCAGGCAACATCCTAGTAAATCTCCTCTGCACCCTTTCCAAAGCTTCCACATCCTTCTTATAATGCGGTGACCAAAACTGTATACAGTACTCCAAGTGCGGCCGCACCAGAGTTTTGTACAGCTTCACCATAACCTCTTGGTTCCGGAACTCGATTCCTCTACTAATAAAAGCTAAAACACTGTATGCCTTCTGAACAGCCCTGTCAACCTGAGTGGCAACTTTCAAGGATCTGTGTACATGGACACCGAGATCTCTCTGCTGAGAGTATTAGCGGTCCTCTGGCACCTTAGCTGTGGCCAGAAATGACTTGAAAATTTTTGCCAGGACCTCTGATATCTCCTTTCCTGCTTCATAAAGTCATGCAGTACAGAAACACGCTCACTTAATCAACATCAATGCCAACTAACAAACATCAAACTACTAATCCCATTTACCTGCACTGAGTCATTACCGACCATACGCTGGCCCTTTAAATGCTCATCTGTTGCTTCTTTAATATTGCAAGCGTACCTGCCTTCTCCACCTTGCCAGGCAGCATATTACATGTTTGTATCACTTTTGGTGAAAGCACTTGCCTCAGATCCCCTCTAAATAGCTGACAGTTCACCTGAAATCTATGCCCTCTGACTTAAACTCATTTACTGGTTCTCACAATCAATCTATGCCTCTCATAATTTTGTATACGTCGATCAGCCTCCTCTGCTGCATGGAAAACGCACTTAGCCTATCAGTTTCTCCTGATAAAACTTGCATTCAATCACAAAACAACACCCTGAAACATATACTGTCAACAAACCTGGCCAACACCTCTGTCTCCGGCTTGCTACAGTGTTCCACTGAAGCCCAGCGCAAGCAGAAAGAACAGCACCTCATTTTCCACTTGAGGACCTGACAGCCCTCCAGACTCAATATTGAGGTCTGTAATTTTAGGGCCTAAACTCTCCCATATCCCAGCCCCCGCTACCCCACACACCAGGCTTTGTTACCACGCAGCCTGCCACGACACATTCCCTGTTGTTAGTGACGAACAGTCCCCATTCACAACTGTTCACCCTCTCAGCCTGATTGTTTGCAACTCCTTTATCTGTCCACCTGTCTTTCTCTCTCTTTGGGCTCTATCCTATTGTTTACTCCCTACACTACCCTCCTCCCTATTTTCTGCATAGAAACCGATGTTTTCCCAGCCACCATCAGTTCTGGGGAAGGGTCACCGGACCGGAAACCTAAACTCTGTTTTCTCCTCCAACATATGCTGCCACGCCTGCTGAGCTTTTCCAGCAACGTTGTTTTTGTTCGTCATTTACAGCATATGCAGTTCTTTCGGTTTTTATCAACAAACCTGTCAGACTCACCAATGCTTTGAAATGCTCCCACTTGTTGCTCAAGACCCTGGGCTCCAGTTGCTCCAATAAGAGGCACCTGCTGTACACATGGTCATGCAGACCAGCAGGAGCACTCAGCATTTGACATGTAGTGTAGGATGCACCAATCATGGGTCAGAGCTTAATTCCAGGCATACCTTAACTGAACAGAACACTGATCTTTGCTTTTAATTTATTCATCCGCCTGCTCAATTGGAGGGAACACAAACCAGTGTTCCCACTCAGGTCTCTGCTCGTACGCATGCTTTTCAGTGAGAGCCTTATCTCACCCGCTCCTCTCAATAACATTCTCTGACCGTCACTGGGCCATCACCGGCTCGTCTCAGTAAAACTGACTGACTGTGTCACAGGGCCCTCACCCGCTCCTCTCGGTAACACTGACTGACTGTGTCACAGGGCCCTCACCCACTCCTCTCAGTAACACTGCCTGTCACAGGGCCCTCACCCGCTCCTCTCGGTAACACTGACTGACTGTGTCACAGGGCCCTCACCCTCTCCTCTCAGTAGCACTGCCTGTCACAGGGCCCTCACCCGCTCCTCTGTTGCATTGACTGACTGTCACAGGGCCCTCACCCGCTCCTCTGTTGCATTGACTGACTGTCACAGGGCCCTCACCCGCTTCTTTCAGTAACACTGCCTGTCACAGGGCTCTCACCCACTCCTCTCAGTAACAGTGACTGACTGTCACAGGGCTCTCACCCCCTCCTCTCAGTAACACTGCCTGTCACAGGGCCCTCACCCGCTCCTCTGTTGCATTGACTGACTGTCACAGGGCCCTCACCCACTCCTCTCAGTAACACTGCCTGTCACAGGGCCCTCACCCGCTCCTCTCGGTAACACTGACTGACTGTGTCACAGGGCCCTCACCCTCTCCTCTCAGTAGCACTGCCTGTCACAGGGCCCTCACCCGCTCCTCTGTTGCATTGACTGACTGTCACAGGGCCCTCACCCGCTCCTCTGTTGCATTGACTGACTGTCACAGGGCCCTCACCCGCTTCTTTCAGTAACACTGCCTGTCACAGGGCTCTCACCCGCTCCTCTCAGTAACAGTGACTGACTGTCACAGGGCTCTCACCCCCTCCTCTGAGTAACACTGCCTGTCACAGGGCCCTCACCCGCTCCTCTGTTGCATTGACTGACTGTCACAGGGCCCTCACCCACTCCTCTCAGTAACACTGCCTGTCACAGGGCCCTCACCCGCTCCTCTCGGTAACACTGACTGACTGTGTCACAGGGCCCTCACCCTCTCCTCTCAGTAGCACTGCCTGTCACAGGGCCCTCACCCGCTCCTCTGTTGCATTGACTGACTGTCACAGGGCCCTCACCCGCTCCTCTGTTGCATTGACTGACTGTCACAGGGCCCTCACCCGCTCCTCTGTTGCATTGACTGACTGTCACAGGGCCCTCACCCGCTTCTTTCAGTAACACTGCCTGTCACAGGGCTCTCACCCGCTCCTCTCAGTAACAGTGACTGACTGTCACAGGGCTCTCACCCCCTCCTCTCAGTAACACTGCCTGTCACAGGGCCCTCACCCGCTCCTCTGTTGCACTGACTGACTGTCACAGGGCTCTCACCCGCTCCTCTCAGTAACAGTGACTGACTGGACAGGGCCCTCACTCCCTCCTCTCAGTAACACTGCCTGTCACAGGGACCTCACCCGCTCCTCTTGGTAACACTGACTGACTGTCACAGGGCTCTCACCCGCTCCTCTCAGTAACAGTGACTGACTGGACAGGGCCCTCACTCCCTACTTTCAGTAACACTGCCTGTCACAGGGCTCTCACCCCCTCCTCTCAGTAACACTGCCTGTCACAGGGCCCTCACCCGCTCCTTTCAGTAACGTTGACTGACTGGACAGGGCCCTCATGCCCTCCTCTCCGTAACACTGACTGACTGTCACAGTGCCCTCATCCGCTCCTCTCAATTACACTGCCCATCACAGTGCCCTCACCCGCTCCTCTCAGTAACACTGACAGTCACAGGGCCCTCACCCATTCCTCTCAGTAACACTGCCCATCACAGGGACCTTACCCGTTCTTCTCAGTAACACTGCCCGTCACAGGGCGCTCACCCATTCCTCTCAGTAACACTGCCCATCACGGGGCCCTCACCTGCTCCTCTCAGTAACACTGCCCGTCACAGGGCGCTCACCTGCTCCTCTCAGTAACACTGCCCATCACAGGCCCCTCACCTGCTCCTCTCAGTAACCCTGCCCGTCACAGGGCGCTCACCTGCTCCTCTCAGTAACACTGCCCATCACAGGGCCCTCACCCGTTCCTCTCAGTAACACTGCCCATCACAGGGACCTTACCCGCTCCTCTCAGTAACACTGCCCATCACAGGGCCCTCACCTGCTCCTCTCAGTAACACTGCCCGTCACAGGGTGCTCACCTGCTCCTCTCAGTAACACTGCCCATCACAGGGCCCTCAACCGTTCCTCTCAGTAACACTGCCCATCACAGGGACCTTACCCGCTCCTCTCAGTAACACTGCCCGTCACAGGGCGCTCACCTGCTCCTCTCAGTAACACTGCCCATCACAGGGCCCTCACCTGCTCCTCTCAGTAACACTGCCCGTCACAGGGTGCTCACCTGCTCCTCTCAGTAACACTGCCCATCACAGGGCCCTCACCCGTTCCTCTCAGTAACACTGCCCATCACAGGGACCTTACCCGCTCCTCTCAGTAACACTGCCCGTCACAGGGCCCTCACCTGCTCCTCTCAGTAACACTGCCCGTCACAGGGTGCTCACCTGCTCCTCTCAGTAACACTGCCCATCACAGGGCCCTCACCCGTTCCTCTCAGTAACACTGCCCATCACAGGGACCTTACCCGCTCCTCTCAGTAACACTGCCCGTCACAGGGCGCTCACCCGCTCCTCTCAGTAACACTGCCCATCACAGGGCCCTCAACCGCCGCTCTCAGTAACACTGACTGACTACCTCAGGACCCTCACCCGCTCCTCTCAGAATCACTGACTGACTGTCACAGGCCTCTCACTCCCTCCTCCCGGTAACACTGATTGCCCGTCACAGAGCTCTCATCCGCTGCTCTGAGTAACACTGGCTGACTGTCACAGTGCCCTTAACTTGCCCACTTATCTGAATTAGAGACAATATCAATGTGGTTGCTTTATGAAGTACAAATACTGTGAGAAATTAATGTCATAATCAAAGTGAACTTGATTAGTAAGAGATTGTGATAGACTGTCTTTATTTATTTCATATAAGTATGTTATTACTGATTTTATGACCTGAAGTCACAGCCGTATTAAATCAGCTTCCCTGCCTCTGTTCGTAACACATTGATATGAAGTATTTGGTGACGTTCAAAATTGATCCCAATGTTTCCTAATCAGATTTTTTGAAAAGTCAGTGCCAGACTTTGTGCATAACAATACCAGACACCAGGTTTATAGCTTAATCAAAAGATTTTACAATTTATTAACAATATGTATCTTTTAAAAGAAAGCTAAGCAAAAAGGTATTCTGATGAATGCCCATGACTTAAACATCATCTTCTTTGATTCTAGCCCCCATTCTAACAAAGACAGAAAGACAGACAAACAGATATAATTAAGGAATATATTAAAGGGAAAAAAATAAATCAAGTGTAACTGGCCAGTTTACTTAACCAGACTGCATGATCTTTAAAACGGAAAACCCTGTGGATGCTGTAAATCAGGAACAAAAACAAAGCTGCTGGAAAAGCTCAGCGGGTCCAGCAGCATCTGTGAAGGAAACAAAGTAAAATTTCAGATCTGGCGACCCTTCCTCTGATCAGTTCTGAGGAAGGGTCACCAGATCTGACATCGTACCTCTTTTTTACCTTCACAGACGTTTCCAGACCTGCTGAGCTTTTCCGGAAATTTTGTTTTTGTCCATCATCTGAAATCTCACAGTCAGATGAGATAGTATCTTAAAGCTAAAATCTGAACAATCTACAGATGCTGTACATCAGAAACAAAAACAGAAGTTGCTGTAAAAAACCAGCAGATCTGGCAGCATCTGTGGAGAGAAAACAGAGTTAACATTTTGGGTCAGATTACCCTTCCTCAGGATTCCTTATTTCTAAGTAAGTGTCACAGGATCGGAAACGTGAATTCTAACTTCTGTCCATAGATGCTGCCAGACTTGCTGAGCGTTTCCAGTAATTTCTGAGCTTCTGTCTTGGTTTCTGAAAACACTGAGCTATGCAAATACCTTTCAGTAGGCTTTGGGGGGATATTTAATTATTACTTGTAACAGAGGACCTCTTCACTTAGATTAAGTTGATAATGGGAGGACAACCAGTTGGCAATCAAACCTCTGTCCTGTAGCTTTTGCAGGGACAATCCTTCTGATTTAAAGACAGTTCAATATTGGTTTCTCTTTGTTAGTGACACATCAATCGAGTTTTCTTGGAAGAAGAATTGACCTGCAATTAACTTCCAGACCTAGCCTCAGAAACAAATATCAAATTGTTTCTTCTTTTTTCACATAAGCTGCTGCTCACAGTCCAAAGGTCACTCTCAGCTCACAGTTCACAGCTCCAAGCCAAAAATGATAATGAACTTAAGTACTAGGAGGAGTAAGACAATTCAGCTCCTCGAGCCCCGCTGTTTGATACGATTGTGGTTGATCTTATCTCTGCTGCAACTTCAGTTTCCTACCTGCTCTCCATAATTCTTGAATCCATTATGAACTCAAAAATCGTTCTATCTCCTCTTCAAATTTGCTCAATGTCACAGCCCCCCAATGCCCTCTCAGGGAGTGAATTCCAGAGATTCATGACCCTTCCAGCATAGAAATTTTTCATCAACTGTTTAAACCTTCTTCCCCTTATGCTAAACCTATGACCTCTTGTTCTATTGCCCGCATGAGGAACCATCCTTCCCATGTCAACTTTATCAATCTGCTTGAACATTTTATATCCCTCAATTAGATCCCTTCTCATCTTTCTGAACACCTGAGAATGTAGGCCGAAACTACTCTGTCTGTCTTAAGACAGGTTCTCGTCTCTGGAATCATCCTGGTGAACCTCCACTGGACTGCCTCCAATACAATGACATCTCTCCTTAAGTAAGGAGACCAGAACTGTACACAGGGCTCCAGGTGTGGTCTCACTAATGCCTTGCATAGTTGCAGCAACCTTCTTTTGTATTTTTATACTTGCTTTCTTTAGCAACAAATGCCAAAATTCCATTTGCCTTCCTTAATACCTGCTGTACCTGCTTACTGGGTTTCTGTGATTCATAAAACTAAAAAAAATGAAGGTTTCAATGCTGTTAAAATGAAATCCATCCAAGTAAAATTAAAATAATGATAAGAGAACATTAATAGAAAGTGAAAACATTTTTCTCTCTCTGGAGAGCAATATTGAACAGCCTTCACACAATAATGTTATTTGTGAGCTTGGATTCTATACTGGAGGAATGCTGCGCAAGTTTTAAGTTTGATTTGTACACCTATACCGTGTGCAGTGAGAAGGACAAGAGGTGGGTTTTAATCTAATAATTTTCTGTGTTCTTCTGTTAAAAATACACATAGGCATCCGCTTGTGAGCACTTTCAGTAATTGAATACCACAGTAAAAAGAATGAAAATTTATCTCACCCTGGGATCTGAATTGTCCAGTATCATCATCAACTGGGATCATAACACTTGTCATTTCAAAGGCCAAACCTGATATTACCACTCGATTCCTCAACTAAAATGGAATTTGATTCATTCAATGTCAAACATCAATGACCTTGATAGTGTGTAGTAAATTACAAAGTGAAACAAAATAGCCCTTCACCATTTTTCTTGTAAAGCAAATCCATCGTATTCAATTGTTGTAGTGGTATAAAACACCAGTAAGTCACACATTGCAAAGTCCTCCTGAATGTGAGCCAGACATTTACATAGATCTGTGGTTAACCTCAAGAGGCAACCCAATCTTGTATTTGTTTCCTGTTTATGACTTTTTAGGCCACTTTTCTGACAAGAAAGACTTCACCAGTCTCCTTAAACAGCTGAGATCAGACTAAATACAAAGCTCTATTTTGTCCATAACCTACCCTTGATCAATGCTAAAGAAGATAACGCTAGCATTTAAATAAAATTGTATTTATAGAATCATAGAGTGACACAACACGAAACAGACCTTTCAGTCCAACTAGTCCGTGCTGACCATAATCCCAAACTAAAGTAGTCCTGCCTGCCTCCTGCACTCGGCCATATCCCTCCAAACATTTCTTATTCATGTACTTATCTGGATGTCTTTTAAATAGTGAAACTGTACCCACATTCACCAATTCCTCTGGAAGTTCATTCCACATATGAACAATCCAACAACATGGCCCACTATCACTCGTATCCTTACATACAGATAAGGAAGGACACCACTTTGATTGGGACAACACATCCATCCTAGGACAAGCCAAACAGAAACATGCACGGGAATTCCTAGAAGCACGGCATTCCAACCGGAATTCCATCAACAAACACATTGATTTGGAGCCAATCTCTCATCCCCTGAGAAAAAGAACAGGAAATGACATTAGCAACCCAAGGAAACCTAACCAGATAAATAGAAAGCGGGACATAACACCAGCGCTTCGTCGGAGGCTCACTGATGATGTTACCTAGAATGGTGACGAAACGTCTGAAAACGAATCTTCCAGCTCAGCGAGCAAACTCACATCCAGAACCTCAACCTGAGCTACAAAGCTTCTCAAAACTCATTAGAACAATCCTCTGTGTAAAAAGATTGCCCCTCATTTCCTTTTTAAATCTTTCTCCTCTCATCTTAAAAATATGCCCCCTAGTTTTGAAATCCTCCACAGTAGGGAAAAGACATTTGGCGTTCACCTTATCTAGATCCCTCATTATTTTATAAACATTCATCGGGTGACCCCTCAACCTCCTATGTTCCAGTGAAAAAAGCCCCAGTCTATTCTCACCTTAAATCTCAAACCATCCATTTCTGGCAACATCCTGGTCAATCTTTTCTGAACCCTCTCCAGCTTAATAATATCCTTCCTTGAACACTGACCAGAATTGGACACAACAGTGTAGAAGAGGCCTCACTAATATCCTGTACAACTTCAACATGGCATTCGAACTCTTCTCCTCAAAGGTCTGAGTAATGAAACACCTTCCTAACTACCGAAAGAACTACAGATGCTGTAAATTATGAACAAAAACAAAGTTGCTGTAAAAGCTCAGGAAGTCGGGCAGCATCTTTGAAGGAAAAAACAAAGTTAACGTTTCAGGTCCGGTGACCTTTCCTTAAAACTGGCATTTCCCCTCTTCGCTGTCGACTGTACTACCGATTTTGGTATCATCTGCAAGCTTACTAACCAGGCCTTCTATATTCTCATCTAAATCATTTATATAAATGACAACCAAAAGCAGACCCAGCAATGATCCCTGTGGAACACTGCTGGCAACAGGTCTCCATGATGGAAAACTTCCTTGCATCACCACTCTCCATCTCCTGCCTTTTATCCAATTTTGTTTAGTTTCTACTCAATTAATATTCCAGTAATAAACATGCCTGATGAGTGGCGGAATGGTAACCGCACCCAAAGTGTTAACGCTGCTTTTTTTTCCCCATCACAGATGTTGCCAGACTTGGTGAGCTATTCCAGCAACTTTGTTTTAGTTCCTGATGAGCTGCGACTTTGTACTTGACTGACTTCCAACATCAAAAGTTCTAAATGTTGGAAGAGATTGGTTAACCTTGACTTCCTAGCTTGAAAATGTGCCTTTTATGCAAAGAAACTGTACTCTGGGACAGTGGTTTTGCAGATTTACCTGCAGGCCCAGGCTGTGAATCAGAGTTGAAGAAGTTGCATGCACTGATGAATAGGCAGCTGTTTAGCTTCTGGATGGAATCCTGTGGAAGCGACGAGGGTCTAGGCCATTGACTCGAGAACTGATGAGGGAACGGCTTGCCTCAACCATCTTCCCTTCAGGGGAACACCAGCCTCAGGTCGCTGCCCTCAAGGGGTATGTCATCCTGACCTTGCTCCTCTCATGCGTCGGCAGCTACATCTTTCTCCCCTCTGGCACTTAATAGACCGGCGGCCGATCTGGTGCGATTTCATTCGCCATGAGCTGTTGGCTAACCAGAACCCAGCAGGTGTACTGAGCAGCAGTGTCACTTGGGAGGTGATGATCTCTGTTACCATGGCAACCAACCTACGATTATTGCTAGATCTCGGGCCAGGGTTGAGTGAACCACCATTAGCACGCCGCTTCCCCTTCTTGATGTTGCACATTGAATGCCTTTGAAGGCCTGTTACATTTCTTAATGGTGACACCCCTGCCCACTGTTGAGTCAATACCAGTTGTTGTGGGATGATGTATGTGTGCGTCAGTTGCTCAGTTAGGGACTTTAACTCGCAACGAAGTTGGGAAGTTATGTACAAGTCTTCTCACCATGGATTTAATCTGGCTCTAAGCAGAATTGTAGGTACCTGATTAAATGTCCTCTATTTCCAAACTTGCCACAACAGAAAGTACAAAATCCCGCTGTTTTTGTTCTCAATTCATGGTTTAATTTTGCAATCAGTGTCGGAAGCAGCAGATTAGTTCAGTCCTTGTGAAATTGAAGGCAATGCAACAATTTAATTGGTCACTTTTTAACATGGTAGGTTCTCAAACTGAGGAAATGGTGAATGTTGTTGATCTTTAATGCAATATAATGGAGGAGAGAAAAATCTGGACTACAAAACCCACAGGAAGAAAATTATAATCTGTCAGTGCTGCCTCCATGAGAACAATGCCAAGTAAATACCCGTCCCCATATCGAACAATAGAAGTTTCCTGCATATCAGAACATACCCATTGAGTGGGGAACTGACAAGCCAAATAATGCAGGAGCACCATCGGATTGAAATACTTTTATTCTAAGGATTTCAGAACATGCTGGGATTTTTATTGCAAGCAATACTTGTGATGGAATATTCTTTTAATGTCAAAGTGCTGCAACAGTTTGGAAGAACCAATATTAAATGGATATTATTGCAGATAATATATGTGAATGAAATAAAATTGTTTGCTTAAAGTATTTTGTAATTGGAATTGAATGTCACATTTTTGTATCTTAGTTGTCTTCTGTTTCTTATTTTTATAGAGCAGGTATTGTCCTGGTCACTTGTAATGCTGCCAATTCAAGATTAACTACATGGATGGTCTCTATCAGTTGCTGAATCCCCGATGTCAGTTTGTAATCCTGAATCCAATATTGTCACTTCATCTTTCAGTTCTGTTTATAATCAAAGTTTGAGATCAACAGCTTTCATTTTACTATCTGGAAGTCAATTAGTGCAGATTTTGTTTGTAAACCAGCGTTCTGTATGTAAAACTGCCTTGTTTAATTAGATTAGTTAGTTGAGATTCATTTTAGTGAAATGAATCCTAACTAAGCTTCATCTCTTCCTCATTCTGAACACATGCTATGTCACGCAATGGCTATTCAATTTTGCATTGGTGCCGGTTCAAACCATGTGTATTCCAACTACGCATTGATACAGATGAAATAGTACCATTTCCTTGTTCGTACCATTCTCACCATACAGTGTTTCAGCATTTCATTACGTTTCTGTGTACAGTTCTGAACCAGTCCCCTTGCCCCTGAGCTTGCCAAATGTCTCAATGTTGTCATGACATTGTCAAAGAATTCATTTCTTGGTAGATTCAGAGATAAATTAATGTAAACTAGTGTGTGTTCATGCCTCTGCTGTAATCGGGCGAAACACTCAGGCCATTGTCTTAATTTTTCTCTCTTGTATTTTTTTGAAATGTTGACCATGCCATTTGCTCCACTTACTGGGATTGGACTTGTTACAGAAGTGCTGAACGTCAACTTGCCAAATACAATTGGCTAAAAAGTCTGAGGCCAATCAGTCTCTTGAAACACTTTTGCTGTGCAATCAACATTCCAACATTAATTGACAATGAAAAATTGCATACGTGCTTCAGAAGATTCGATTTGAAACAGAGATTTGTGAATATGAATGGAGTTTTATATGTCTCCATCTCGGGCACCAACCTCAAGTCCACCTGGACTATCTCCAACACCTCCCTCACCTTTCTGGACCCCTCTATCTCCATCTCAGGCAACCACCTAGAAACCGATATGCATTTCAAGCCCACCGACTCCCACAGCGACCTAGGATACACCTCCTCCCACCCACCTCCTGCTAAAATTCTATCCCCTATTCCCAATTCCTTTGCCTTCGCCGCATCTGCTCCCAGGATGAGGCATTCCATTCCCGTACACCTCAGATGTCCTCGTTTTTCAAGGAGCGCAACTCCTCCCCACCCCCCCAAGTGGTGAAGAACGCCCTTGACCGTGTCTCCCTCATTTCCTGCAACTCATCCCTCACACCCTGCCCCTGCAATAACCACCAAAAGAGAACCCCCTCATCCTCACATACCACCCTACCAACCTCTGGAGACAACGCATCATCCTCCAACACTTCCACCATCTGCAATCTGACCTCACCACCAAAGACATTTTTCCTCCGACCCTTGTCTACTTTCTGGAGAGACCACTCTCTCCGTGACTCCCTTGTCCGCTCCACACTCCCTTCCGACCCCACCACACCCGGCATTTTCCCTGCAACCACAGGAAGTACAACACGTACCCCCATACCTCCTCCCTCACCCCCATCCAGGCCCCAAGAAGACTTTCCACATCAAGCAGATGTTCAACTGCACATCTACCAATGTGGTATACTGCATCCGCTGGACCCGTTGTGGCCTCCTCAACATCGTGGAAACCAAGGAGAGACTTAGGTGTTCTGCAAAGCAGTCCCTATGCTCGGTTCACAATAAACAACTGCGCCTCCCAGTCGCGAACAATTTCAACTTCCCCTCCTATTCCTTAGACGACATGTCCATCCTGGGCTTCCTGCAGTGCCACAACAATGCCACCTGAAGGTTGCAGGAACAGCAACTCATATTCTGCGAGGGAACCCTGCAGCCCAAAGGTATCAATGTGGATTTCACAAGCTTCAAAATCTCCCCTCCCCCTACTGCATCCCAGAACCAGCCCAACTCGTCCCCGCCTCCCTCACCTGTTCTTCCTCTCACTTATCCCTTCCTCCCACCTCAAGCCACACCCCCATTTCCTACCTACCAACCTCACCTCTTGACCTGTCCATCCTCCCCGGACTGACCTATCCCCTCCCTACCTCCCCAACCTACACTCACCTCTACTAGCTCAATCCCACCTCTTTAACTTGTCTGTCTCCTCTCCAACTATCTTCTCCTCTATCCATCTTCGATCCGCCTCCCCCTCTCTCCCTATTTATTTCAGAGGCCTCTCCCCCTCACCCTCCCCCTTTTCTGATGAAGAGTCTAGGCCCAACATGTAAGCTTTTGTGCTCCTAAGATGCTGCTTGGCCTGCTGTGTTCATTCAGCTGCTCACTTTGTTATCCCTATATCTCTTAACAACCTCATTAAGTGAGTTCTTGAGTTAACTATGCAGGGTAGACTTAGAGTTTATCATTCTAACTTGCCAGCCCTGAAAGATGAAAGTTGGTTTATGTTGGATGCTTGTTTCATAGCTACGAAAGATATCCTGAACGGATTTTTCATGTCTTTTGTTGAGAACTTTACCCATTTAGTCACTCTAATCCTTTTCCTTTTTTAAAGTTTCCTTGGTAGTCATAAATTTTTAATGAATAAAATCTTTAGTCTTATACTAGATATTCCCAATTTCAGGAGAAAGTCCAGAGAGACCTTTTAAAGGAAAGGGTTTTAGAAGGAAAACTGAAGTTGCATTGATCAAAGTCATGAATAGTTGATAAATTATTTGCACTTCATATTTCCAGAACCTACCCTGGAAGAGAGAGCCCAGAGAATTGCCAAAGCTGTCCGCAAACAGTCAATAGAAGTGAAGGAAAATTGGGAGCAATTGAAAACCCGTGCGAGCAACTGGCAGAAACAGGTGGAAAAGGCGTTGGAGAAACTTCAAGAACTGCAGAAAGCTCTGGATGATCTTGAGGCTCATGTGATAACAGCTGAGGGGGTCCACACTGATCAGCAACCTGTGGGTGACCTGCTTATTGACTCATTGCAGGGTCACATTGATAAAACCACAGTAAGTGCAATTACATTACACTTCACTTATGAACAGATGTAACCACAATGTTGTATCGAGACAATCAGTAATATGAGTACTTCAGTGATATTGATTGAATGGTTGTTAACTTAATTTGCAAATTAAAACTTAGTTGAGCATGCCTTCTGATGATATCACATCGTTAATATTAGTATAGTTGAGGATTCTATTAGTCAGTGACATCAGCTGAGTTATCTACTTGTTGCCATGTTATCGTGATTAAAGGAAAAGTCTTACCACGCCATTTGGCGACTCCTTAGAGAGAGACAACTGGTTATGATTTAACCAGAAGATTACCATGCCTCAGGCAAGTAGAGGGTTTGAGGCGAAGATCATTTGTGGTAAGCTCACTGGTGTGGCAATTGAGCCCTCTCTTGCAGGGGATCACTCTGCATCACAAACCAACCGTTCAGTCAACTGAATTTGAATAGAGTTTAGGATTGGAGAGCAATCCATGCATTTGTATTTTTTTTAATGAATGTTTCTCACTGGCAAACCTTTTAAAAGCCAGCTCAGCCATACAGGCGAGATCAGTTCTTGATCTCAGCTGAATTTTTTGATCTCGGGTGAGTCAGCGTTAGGAGTTCAGTGATTGGAATGAATTCACATGAAGTTAGTGAGAGGGATACTACACGTGAATAGATCAATGTTTTGAAAAGAGGATGAGATATGAGCAAAAGTTTAACTGATGTGGAAGACCAGCCAAAATCATCATCAACGGTGGAGCAGGCTTGAGCGGCCACGCAACATTGAGCTGCCGCTATTTGACTTGCTCTGTGAAGAGGAAGGAAAATGGTCAAAGTGTCAAAAATGCTGAAGACCTCATCATTCTACAACCTCAAAATTTGATTGTGTTCAGTATATTATCACTACTGGTACCCCTAAATCCTGGTCTATCATCTCAGCAACTCTACTCTGCCCAAAAGCTGGTTACTTGTGACATTTTTGAAGGATCTTCCCAAGTCTGAAAATCATTTTTGTGTTTGTAGAATCAGAGTTGGCGTGTGGAAGGAGGTCTTCTGGCATATCATAGCTCTTTGAAATAACTCCCCAATTTGTCCCCCTCTGCTGTGCAATGACTTCAACCACTTATATAATCTCTTTAATGGATGGAAACTTTTGAAGGCATCCGGAATGAGTATTAACGATCCCAGAATACAACTGAGCCTTATTAAGTTCTTAGTTCTGATGATCAAGAGCTTGATCAAAGAGGATTGTTTTAAAAAGTGCCTTAAAACAGGAAAGGTACAGAGGCTAAGAGGTGGAGGAAGTCTCTTGTTGGGTTTGAAGCCTACAAAATTAAATGTTTGGCAACCAAACATATCCTGAAGTATGGTCGGACTGGTGGAGATTATCCAAATAGCGATAGGCATAGCCAAGGAACAATTTGGAAACAAAAATGAGAATTTAATAAAATTACTGTTAATACTATCAGTTAGGTAGAAAGCACAGAGAATAGGATTTGGTTCAAGATGAGTCTCAGGCAGTGGAGTTTTGACGACCTCAAGTGTTCAATGGGCAAATGTGGGACTCTAGCAGGGAATGCATTGGAATTGTCAGGTCCGGAAGTGAAGTAGTTTCAGTTGAAGGTTTCACTGCTAATGAGCCAAGACAAGAGACAGCTTTAGGGATTGCATGAATGTGTGGTCGGACGTTCATCGTGGGATAAACAAGATGCCAAGGTTGTGCTGAGACAAGCGTAACATTACATTGTTGCCAAGGAGGAGTAATGCACTCAGTAGGTAGTGAATAGAGATTGGTGTGGGGACCACAAACAGTGGTCTTCCCAGTTTTAAATTGTTGTCTCTACAGAGTTCCGCAACTTTATGTTCTGTTCAAAAGGCTTCACTGACAAGGAAACAGAAGTTAGCCATTTGTTTACTTGTCAATATATCTTGATTTTTCCACCATGTTCTCCAATTATTTCCAAAACCTGTGCAGTGTACTAAGTGAACCATTCAAACCTTAAAAGGAAATGTTAAAGTTGTGGAATATAAAGTTAAATTTATTTTATTGAAAATTGAAATAAATTACATGAGGGTTTGACCAAGACTGAAAGGAATTAGATGGGACACCAGATGAATAAAACAAGCAGTAGTAAGGTGGTATTAGCTGGATGTTCCTGAAGAAAGAGAACGCAGCCAACCTTTCTTCCTTCAGGGGGATTAATTGTGTGGTGTCAGACACAGTTGATTAAATCATTCCTTCTGCCTTTACTGCCTGACTGTACTATGGTTGTAATATTTACTTTTTTAAAGGCTCAAGGTTAGACATACTTGTCATTTTATAAATTTTAAGAAGTTGGCTTATTGTCAAGTCACGGTAGGATTGAAAACACATTCTATAAGTGTTTGAAGTCAGAAGTCACATGACACCAGCTTATAGTCCAACAGGTTCATTTGAAATCACACAAGCTTTTGGAGTGCAGCCCCTTCATCAGGTGCAGTTAGTGAGGTGACCACAGAGAGACACAGCTTATAAGCAGAGAGATCAAAAGATCATAGAATTGGCGTGAGTGGAGTGTCAGATAATAACTCTATACAGGTGACCAAGAGTGTTCGAGGCAAGTAAAGCGTTTATAAAGTCCATGTCAGTGCTGTGTTGTCATGATAATCAGGCAGCGCAACAGGAATGTACAAAAGGTGACATCTCAGGTCAGACTCTGACTTGTAGTTTAGAGGCTTGTGTTCAGAATCTGTCTTAGAGTTTTAACCTTTATTTCAAAAGCAAGAATTTATAAGATGCCACACTGACTGACTGTAACTACAAGTTGTGTGCTTCTTCAACAAAATATCTGCAAATAAACAAACATCCTGGATGAAGACTTATTATCTGACACTCCACTCACACCAGTTGTCTGCTGTTTTGATCTGTCTGCTTATAAATTGTGTGCCTGTGTGTTTTCCTCTCTGACCGTACCTGATGAAGGGACTGCACTGCAAAAGCTTGTGTGATTTCAAATAAACCTGTCAGATTATAACCTGATGCCATGTGACTTCTGACTTTGTCTATCCTAGTCCAACACCAGCACCTCCACATTATAAATGTTTGGAACCAAGTCAGTGCAACAGGTATACGTTGAACATTTGACTTCGGAAGGATGCCTAGTGCTGAAAAATTCATTAATAACAAAGGATTTCTCCATTATGCCATCTATCGTAATATGCTGCGTCTCACAGTCATAATGAAAGGATGCCCACTTTAATTCAGCAGCGCCAACAACAGTTATGGACATTTTTAGCATGGGAGGAGGCCATTCAACCTATTTTATCTGTACCAGCTCTCTCCCAGAGCAACAAAATTAATCCTTTTCTTGAACTCGTTCCACATATTTCACAGGATTGAAATATATAGGTACATAGTTAAGAGATTTTAACATCAAGTGAGCAGTTCTCGTACTACACCTTGTCACTAAAAATTGAAAACGTGACTTACAAAGAGTGAGTCTTTATTTTGTTCTGTTGTGATGATGAAGAAGATGCAAGTCCAAGTGCTGGAACTGGCCTCTTGAACTTAGAAATTTTTAAATGTGTATAAAATGAATTCCGTGTGCATTTACGAAAAGCAGTTTTATGGAAGGAAAAGGTACCAAAGAAGATTTGGTGTATTGTACTTTATCCTATTATACTCCAACCTGTGAAAACAGAACTCTACTTTCCTGTGCCTCCCAAATCCCGAGTCTGTCCCTGCCCCCATTGACCATGAGGACACGGCCGGAGACCCCAACCGATGATGTCACATTCGCCTCCGCCGGCCACACCACTTCCGGGACCGCTGCTGCAGTCACCGCCTCCACTTCCATTTACAACACCACACACACCACCCTCGCCGCAGCTGCTGCCGCCCACCCCGATACTCCAACCGCCGACGGAACCCCGCCCACGGCCGACGCCGACGGAACCCTGCCCACGGCCGACGACCTCATCGCTCTGCCCACAACCTTCACAGCCAGCAACCCCAGTGAAGACAGTCACATTGAACCCTGCCGCATGTTCACCATCCCCCCAGACCTCCCACTAACTGAGGACGAACGGTTAGTCCTTAGTAAGAGGTCTCCTTTGTCCCTCGACAACCACACATCAACGAATACCAGTCACGATTGGACATAGAACAGTTAATCCGCCGCCTTCGCCTCCACGCGTACTTCTTCAACCGGGAACCTAACCCTCCCTCCACTAACCCCTTCACCCGCTCCCAACACAAGTCCTCCTCCTGGACACCACCCCCAGGCCTCCTACCTTCCCTCGACCTCTTCATCTCTAACTGCCGTCGAGACATTAAACCGCCTCAATCTCTCCACCCTTCTCACCCACTCCAACCTCTCCCCCGCAGAACGGCCGGCCCTCCGCTCCAACCCCAACCTCACCATCAAACCCGCAGACAAGGGTGGCGCAGTGGTAGTATGGCGCACTGACCTCTACATCGCCGAGGCCAAACGCCAACTCTCCGACATCACCTCCTACCGCCCCCTCGATCATGACCCCACACCCGAGCACCAAACCATCATCTCCACACCATTCATGACCTCATCACCTCAGGGGACCTCCAACCCACAGCCTCCCACCTCATTGTTCTCAACCCCGCACGGCCCGTTTCTATCTCCCTCCCAAAATCCACAAACCTGCCTGCCCTGGTCGACCCATTGTCTCAGCCTGCTCCTGCCCCACTGAACTCATCTCCACCTATCTGGACTCCATTTTCTCCCCTTTGGTCCAGGAACTCCCTACCTAAGTCCGTGACACCACCCACGCCCTCCACCTCCTCCAGGACGTCCAATTCCCTGGCCCCCAACACCACAGTTAATCAATGCGGTAGGGTTTCAAAACTAACGGACTTACCTAGGGCCGAATGTTGTGGATGTGAAAATAAGTAGACTTTGTGACATCAGGCCTATGTGGTCAGAATTTAAACTCTGGGTCAAAATAACAAAGGGTGCAACGAAAACCGGTAGCTAGCAAGCAGACCTCCTTTCAAGGACCAAAGATAATGGCTTCGTTCTGTTCAAGATTTAATAGATGGAAACTATCCGGTCATGTGGAGACAGTGGAAGAAATGAATGAGGGGGTGGATAGATCTGGGCATTGCCACTATGTATGTGGAAAGTGCAGTGCTTTCACATGATATTGCTCTGGGGCAGTGTTCAGATGAGAAAAGGAGTGGGATTTTACTGATTTGGCCAGACCTAAGTGATTCACACCCACGGCCATGCTGTCAAAGATTTGTGGAAGCCAGCAAAACTGAACTTGACTGTTTGCAGTAAATGTACAGCATTTCAGATGTCACTTGATCCTGCAGATTGACTCCCTAGAATCTGCTTGTCAAATGATTTATATGGCTAAAAGGTTCAAGTATGATTTTGTGCTGTGGAACTCATCTCGAACCGAAACTCGCCAGTTTTTATATCAAGATCTGGAGAAAGTATTAGTTTTTTGAAGATGTTCTGATACAGAGATAGACTAATAGTTTACTGAGAAATCGTGGGGCATTGGCCAGGAAGTTAAACAAACAGTGGGGAATAAAACAAACTTGACCTGAATCCTATGTTAAGTATATAATGGATTTGTTCCACAGTGAGGATATCAAAAGATATTCTAATTTTTAAGATGAGACACTCAGGATAATTTGGGTAGGATGCACTTCTTGAAGGGACCGGAAAGGTACAGAATTATCCATTAGATGTGAAAAATTTGAAATGAAGACAAAACCTTTTGAGGCTGGGGTGGGGAAGAAATGAAGGTCCAATTTTGCTCATTCAACCTCTCCCATTGACCAAATGCATTTGTAGTGTCTGTAAGGTTGGTGACGGCACTTAAATGAAGAAAAATCAACATGGACATGCTGTACATAACCATGAACAATCAATCTCTTGGCAAGGATAATGTGACAGGGCATTTGAAAAGCCAGGTTATTGTAATTTGAATTAAGAGATCAGGCTGTAGAACTTGAGATCAATCTCAGAATAAAATGTAACAACAGCGATAGATGAGGAACCTCTTCACTCACAGAGAGGTGAACTTTGTAATTCTGTACTCCAGAAAATGTGGAGCCTCAGCCAAGAAGTATGCTCAGGACGGGGATTGACATGCTGGGGTGGTCAGTGAAGCACTATTAATGTCACAGGATTAGTAATCCGGAGGCCTGGGACAATGCTGTAGAGTATAGGCTTAAGTTCCACTGTAACAGCTGATGGAATTTGAATTCAGTTCAATATAATTTTGGGGGTAGGTGGGAATGTGGAGCCGAGATTGCAGTCAAGTCAGCCACGACCTTCTTAAATGGTGAAGCAGGCTTGATGGGGCCAGTTATCCAACACATGCTCAAATTGATATAATCATAAACAAAGCTGGTCTCAGTGATGGTTACACTGTCACTGTTACACTATTCACCGTTATAAAAACTTGACTCATTCACTGATGTTCTTTAAGAAAGGAGCTCTGCCATTCTTATTTGATCTCACCTCCACATGACTCCAGATCCACAATAATGTGGTTGACACTTAACTGCACTCTGAAATAGTCAAACAATTTGGAGGAACTAGGGATGGGCAGCAAATACTGTCCTTGCTACTCCTGCTCCTTGTTGCTATGACCCTATATGCTCTAACATATTAACCAATTTCCTCTTTGAATCCATTTGAGGAGCAGTGTATATTTTGTATCGCTTGGTGATTCTCCAAGTATCTGATGGATTTTGCATAGTTCCTTCTACCTTCTAAATGTGAGCTCCTTCCAGTGTTTAACCTTTAAGGGAGGCAATCGTTCTCGAACCTTTTTGATTGAATGCCTTCATATTAATAGCAATCACTAACCTATCTATTATTAATTGCATATTCATAAGACCAAGGGCTACATGTAAAGAAGTGTTCTAATCATCTTTTTAAAAAGCTACTTCCTGACGGTTATCATAGAGATGAGATTAGATTCCCTACAGTATGGAAACAGGCACTTCAGCCCATCCCCCTATCACCGACACACACCCCTGAACACTCTGGGCAATTTAGCATGGCCACTCCCCCTAGTCAGCACATCTTTGGACTGTGGGAGGAAACCGGAGCACCCGGAGGAAACCCACGCAGACACGGGGAGAATGTGCAAACTCCACACAGAGAGTTACCTGAGGCTGGAATCGAACCCGGGTACTTGGTGCTGTGAGGCTGCAGTGCTAACCACTGAGCCACTGTGCTGCCCCGATGTGTGTATTTGCTTCTAACTGTGATATCTGTCAGTCCCTGGACTGGTGTTTGATAAGGGCACTCATAATGTATATCCACTTTATGCAAATGCTCTTCTATTGTTCGCCTGATAAATCAAGAAAAGGGCTGGATCCTTTTGTATATTTTTAACATCACATATTCATGATTTACATATAGTTGAGCGTTTCAAATTGCAGTAATTAAACATTCATGACAGATAAAAGCATTCCAGAATTGTTCCGACTTGATGATAAATAGTGAATATCTGTTCTTGACTGCAGCTTTCCAGCCTATCAGTGCAGAGAGGCATTGCTTAGCAAGGTTGGATGAGGAATATTACTGTTCCAATTAGTTACATTTAATTTATCACCATTGAAGCTCGCGTTAGTTAGTGTGCTTTTTTCCAATATATTTAATCTCAAGTTATGACAGATGATTTGATTTGTAGATCTCAAATTACCTCTCTACTGTAGAACCCAGTTTTGAAACAATTGATATGAGGCACTTATTGTACTGTCACTGATGCTGTCATTATACTCCCCAGAGTATGGCTGTAATGCTGAATTACTTTAGCCTGCCTTCATGAAGCAGTGCAATCTTTACGAGATAAGGATGAGGGGAAGGTGCATATAAAAGATTGATTTATAAAATTGAGATTCATGGAATATATAGGTCACTATCAAATTTGGTTAAAAAAGATGGCTGAAGGACAGAAGCAGCAAGTTATGGTAAATAGATGAGAAGATCGCTATTAGCAGTTTGCCAAGTATGAGGACACTGATTTTTGGAGATAGATGCACGATTTGAATTTGGGAATATGGCATACAGAAGGCCCTTCAGCGAATCAAGTCTGCGCTAATCCCACTTTGCAGCACTTGGAGAATAACCTTTAATTTCACGTGCTCATCCCAGTACCTTGTTAAAAGTTGTGAGCTCTCTTGTCTCAACTACCCTTCTGGGTAGTGCATTCCAGATTACCACCACCCTCTGGGTAAAAATATTTTTCCTCAAATCCCCTCTACATCTCCTGCCCTTCACCTCATAATTGTGTCTCCTTGTTATTGACCCTTCAACTAAGGATACGGCTGCTTCCTAACCTTGCCCCTCCTCATCTTCTGCACCTCAGTCACGTCCCTCCTCAGCCTTCTCTGCTCTAAAGAGAACAATCTGACCTTATCCAGCTAGTCTCCGTAGCTAAAGTGCTCCGCCCCAGGCAATATCCTAGTGAATAATCTCTGCACCCCCTCCAATTCAATCACATCCTTCCAACAGTGTGGTGATGAGAACTGCATACAGTATTCCAACTTTGGCTTAACTAAAGTTCTATACAATTCCAACGGAACCTTCCAGCTGAAACCATCTGTGCCATGACTGATAAAGGCAAGTTCTCAGTACGCATTCTTAATCATCCTGTTAACCTGTCCTGCCACCTTCAAGGTTCTGTGTACAAGCACCCCATGATCCGTCTGTGTCCCCTAAGCCTCCTAGTGTCTTGCCATTCATTGAGTACCTCCTTGTCTTGTGACTTCTTCCGATGTGCATCACCTGATATGTTTCAGGATTAAATTCTGTCTGCCACTGATCTGCTCATCTGACCAACCCATCTATATCTCATTATGTTGTATATATCACGAACAGTGAGGGACCCAATATGGAACGTTGCAGTACGCCATTTGACACAAGCTTCCAGTCGCACAAACAGCCTTCTACCTCTGTGCTCTGTCTCTTACCACTGTGCCATTTGAGAACTACCTTGCCGTAATAGCCAGTGGTGCCAGATGTGTTTACCTTTAATATCAGTCTCACATGTGGGACCTTGTCAAAGGCGTTTTTGAAATCCATACAAACTGCATCAGCTGCAATATAAGCATAGAGCGCAGAAGCAGAAATAGGCCATTCAGCCCTTTGAATCTGCTCTGCGATTCAAAGAGACCATGGCAGAACAGTTAATTCTCCAGTCTACTTTCCTGCCTTTTCCCAATATCTGCTGTCTATCTCAACCTTAAATTTACTTAATGACCAGCCTCAATAGTCTTTTGTGGCAAAGAATTCCACAGATTTGCAACCCTCAGAGGGAAGAAATTCCTCCCAATCTCTATCTTAAATGTGTGACCCCTTATTCTGAGATTATGCCCTCTGGTCCTAGACTCTCCCACAAGGGAAAACAAACTCTCTGCATCTACCCTGTCAAAAATCTTATAAGCTTCAATAAGGTGGCATCTCATTCTTCTATATCACAACAAGAACAGATTCAATCTTCTTAACCTCCTAGAACTTATTTGAACTTCCTCCACATCCTTAGATATTTCTCCCAAAACTGTTCTCAGTGTTACAGCTGTGATCTGACAATTGCCTCGTACAATTTTAACAAAACCTTTTATATTCCATTCTATTTGCCTTCTTCGTTACCCAATGAACTTGGATGCTTGCTTTTTGTGATTCGTAGACGAGAATATTTAAATCCCTCTGTTCCGTAGCTTTCTGCAGTCATTCTCCATTAAATAATAACCAGCTTTTCTATTCTTCCTGCCAAAATACATTAGCTCAGATTTCCCTGCATTATATTCCATCTGCGAAGTTTTTGCCCATTTGCTTAGCCTGTCAATATCTCTCTGCAGACTTTTTGATTAATCCTTACTAGTTGCCTTCCCACATGGTTTTGTGTCATCAGCTACAGTATATTCTCTTTCCTCATTCAAGGCATTAATGTATTTCATAAATAATTGTGTCCCCAGCACTAATCTGTGCGGTGCTCCGCTAGCTGCAGGTTGCCAGTCTGAAAATGCCTCCCTTGTCCCAATTCTGTCTTCTATGAGTGAGCCAGTCCTCTGTTCATGATAATATACAACAGCAACATCATGGACTATTATCTTATTAAGTAGCCTCATGTGTTATAGCTCATCAAAACCCTTGTGAAAATCTGGGCACCTACATACCTCGCAAAATTGTATCAAAATTGTGAAGTGTGACCTCACTTTGATGAAGCCATGCTGATCAAACCTTGCATTTCCAAGTGGAGATGAATTCTGTCCTCCAGAATTTCCCCAGTTGTTTCCCTCCCACTGATATGAGTTTCATTGGTCTGTAATTCCTGGTGTATCTCTCTCTCTCCTTGAAAAATGGTACCACATTAGTTGTCCTCTACCAATTCCCCTGTAGCCAGAGAAGAATTCAAAGTTTGGGTCAGAGCCCCTGTGATTTCCTCTCATCTCTTATTGTGGCATCTGATACAACCCCTTCAAACCTAGAGAATTATCTACTTTTAGGCCTAGCAAAGCCTCACTCCCTGTGTCAGTCTGCTCAAGTACCTCAGTCCCTGTCCCCAAGTTCTCTACCTCCATCTTCCTCCTCTTGAATGTAGACTAAAGTGAAACACTCTACCAGTGTCCTTCTGTACGGTATAAAGTTTTCCCCCGGACCCTAATGGGCCCCATTCTTTCTCTGGTTATCTTCTTCCCCTAAGTGTACTTGTGAAATATCTTGGGATCTGTCAAATTTTATCTTCATGTTTTTTCATGCGCCTGTTTCCTCCTAACTGCTTCAAGTTCCCTCTGAGCTTTCTATACTCCACTAAGGCCTCCATCATTTGCTCCCTTTGTACCTACTAAAAGCCTCTTTTTTTTTGTTCTAAACCAATTCTGAATATTCCTACACATCCAGGGTTCTTTGTCTTGTTATTTCCAAATTTCATCCCAAAGGAAACATGTTGGGCCTGTGCTTTCCCCATTTTCTTCCCAATCACACGTTCACTTTCTACTGTAGAATTTGCCAGACGTAGCTGAACCTGGTCTACTTTGGTCAGATCCTGCTTTATTTTAATAACATCTGCCTTCCTCCGATCCAAAATTTTTTTTTTGCAATCTACCATTTTCCTTTTCATAACAGTGGTTGCTATCACTATATTCTCCCCACTACCACCTTAAACACCTTGGCAACTTTGTTCTCAAGAATTAGATCTGGGACTGGACTGTCCCTTGATGGACCTTCCATATGTTGACACAATAAACTCTGCTGAACACGTATTTAGAAATCCAACTCCTCTTTACACTGTGCACTTTACACTCGATAACAAGGTGGACATGATTTTAAAAAGAAAGGTTTAGAGGGGATTAGGGGAAAACCTTTTTCATCCAGAGGGGTCTGAAATGCACTCTCTGGGATTATAGTTGAGACGGGAAATCTCAGAATCTTTAAAAAGCACTTGACGTGTCATTACGTTCAAGGCTATGACCTAGTGTGTTGACAGTGGGTCTACTGTATATAATAGTATGTCCTTGATAGCGCAGACTCAGTGGGTTGAAGGGCCTCATATATTGTATGATTCACTGATTATGACTATCCCAAACAATGTTGAGGAAGTTGAAATCCCCTGGTATAGTTACCATCTTATTATTGCACACCTCAACATGAGCAATACAGCGTGAAGTTCCAAAATTTACCACGATTGCCAAGCTTGCAGGAGCCCAAACAATGAGGATGATTCCGATCAGCTGCAATAGGCCAACAGAATGGGAAATGACATGGCAGTTAGAGTTCAATACAGCAAAATGTGAGGGGATCTGGGATACAGTGTGGTTTAGTCAGCAGTGGCCCTCCTTCTGAGTCAGAAATGTCGGTGTGATTCTCACTCCGAGACAGAAGGACCCAGTATTCAGTGCAGGAAAGCAAACTTGTGTGGTAATGAATCCTCAGCCTGGATCGACGGGTTAGGTTAGCGGCAGATATATCTACAAGATGAAAAGATGATAATTGCAAAGAGTGGTGATCTTTGCTCACTGTTCTGAGTTCGGGTCACTAGACCCGAAACGTTAACTCTATTTTTCCCTTCACGGATGCTGCCAGACCCACTGGGATTTTCCAGCAACTTTTCGCTTGTTGTTGTCGTTGATCAATTTGCATTGTGTTACCCCGTATAAAATGGGAAATGTCCAAGGAAAAAGAAAACGATGCATGAGGTGAAGCAGTTTAACTAAAGGGATAGTGGCAAACAATAAATACTCGAAAGACATTGTTCCAAAGAGTGTGTGAGGACTGAAAAACCCAGGAATGTAGGGGTCATAAAGCCATAAAATGAAGGAATGGAAGTACGCTTTTTAGCCCATTGAATTTGCTTCACCATTCGATCAGATCATGGCTATCTCTGTTTTGAATATTCTTAGTAACCCAGCTTCAACAGGCCTCTGGAGTAAACAATTCCACAAAATCAAGCCCACAAAGGAAATAAATTCATCTTCATCCCTGTCTTAAATATGTCACACCTTATTCTGAGATGATGCCCTTTGGCCGTAGATTCTCCTCCAAGAAGAACCAAACTTTCTGCATCGACACTAACAGGTCCCCTAAGAATCCTGTATGTTTTAATAAGGTAACCTTTTACTCTTCTAAATTCTAAAGAGTACAAGTCCAACCTATTTGACCTCCTTAGAAAGAAGATCCTTCTGTACCTAGAATCAACTTAGTGAACCTTCTCTGGACTGCCTCCAATGTTGAGATTTCTTTCCTTTGATAAAGGGCCAAAAGTATTTGCTGTGTTTGAGATGTGGTCTGTCTAGTACTTTGTATTGTTTTAGCAATACTTCCCTCTTCTTTTATTCCATTCCTTCTAAAGGCCAACAGGAGACTTCCTTGTTAGTTGCTGAGCATGGTTGCTAACTTCTTAAGATTCATGCACAAGGACCTCCAAATTCCTCCTGTACTGCAGCTTTCTGCAATCTTTTTCCATTTTAATAACATATAGCTCTTCTATTCTTCTTGCCAAAGCACATAACCTGACATTTTCCACATTATATTCCATCTGCCAAGTTTGTGGCCATTCACTTTGCACGGAAACATAAGAAGTAGAATGAGAAATGGGCCATTTGGCCCTTCACACTTGCTGTATCATTCATTATGAATATATCGAATCACCCAACACAGTCGCCTGTTCCTCCTTTAACCTTATATCCTGTGATCCACTTAGTTCCAAGTGCTAAACCCAAACTCCTTTTTGAAACTGTGCAATGTTTTAGCATTGATTTCTGTGGTAGTGAATTCTGTAGGCTCATCAGTCTCTGGGTGAAGAAATATCTCCTCATCTTCGTTTAAGGGTATGAAGAATGACTGTGACTCCTTTGATCTGTACATCCCTGCCATCAAGAACATCTGCCCTCCATTTGACTTGACTGGTCCTGTAAGAATTTTAAGCTTCGATGAGAAGCCCCTTCATTCTTCTGAATGCCAGTGGTATAATCTTATCTGACGCAACCTCTCCTTATATGCCAGTCTGCCTTCCAGGAATCAGTCTGCTAAACCTTTGCTGCACTGTCCCTAGAGCAAGAGTGTGCTTCCTCAGATAAAGAGGCCAAAACTGCACGTAATATTCTTGGTATGTAATTGCAGCAAGACATCCCCACTCCTGAATGCAAATTCTCTCACTCTGAAGGCCCTTCTGCTATTTGCCATCTTTACTGCTTGCTGCACCTGCATGCTTACCTTCAATGACTGAAGTACAGGTTTGCCCAGATCTTATTCTACATACCCATGTCTTAATTTATATCCATTCAGTTTTTGCCTTTCCGTTTTTGCTCCCAAAGTGGATAATCTAACATATATCCGTGTAATACTGTATCTGTCTCACATTTGCCCAGTCATTCAGCTTGTCCCAATGACACTGAAGCATCTCTGCATCCTCCTTACAGCTCACCCTCTCATCCAGCTTTGTGTCACCTGCAGATTTGGAGATATTGCATTTGATTCCTTCGTTTGAATAGGTGGGTAGCCGGAGTCTGAGCACAGATCCTTGTGACACACCACCTGAGTCTGCCTTTGGAAAAAGACCATTTATTCCTATCCTTTGATACTTGCTGACCAGTTTTATTTCCATCTCAATATACTACGGCAATCCCATGGGCTTTAATTTAAAGCACTAATCTCTTATGTGGGATTTTGTTAAAAGCCTTCTGAAAGCCCAAAGAAACCACATCCAGTGGTTCCACCCTCATCAACTGAATGAGTTACATCCACAAAGAATCCCCTAAAAATTTTCAAGTGTGATTTCCCTCTGTCCCTTTCATAAATCCCTGCTGTCCCTGTTTGATCTTGCCACAGATCAGCTGTGAAATATTTTATAGTAAAGAGACCTGAAATTCCTCCACCCAGCGAATCCATTGTTCCTGGTATTATGGCAGGGTGTGGGAATGTCCTTAGTCACCTGAGGAGCCTGGTACAACCAGAGAAGCCGGGTTTCAAAACTTATGAAGAAATAGTAGGAATAGTGGCAGCTGAGAGATGAGCACCAACACAGACTCACAACTGCCATTGGTGTGAAAGAGCACTTCACTCAACAGCAAATTGCTGGTATAAATTAGTCGTATGCAGAAACTGCGGCAATAAAGGGCCCATTGAATGGGTGTGTTTGAGAAAGAAATATGAACAGAGTACAGCAAAAGTACTGAAAGTGAAGAGTAGGAAAAAAATCTACATGGTACAATGACAGCATGGATAATCTGCTAGTTTCACTGGGAGGACCATGGCTGGAAAAAAAATCAAACTCAGTTGGGTTGAACTGAGTTGCTTGTCAGATTCTGAAACTGATTCATTGCAAAATTCTAAAGAAGTGTGCCATTATTTTCATCGGGATCTGGGAGACATGGGGAAGACCTCTGTCGAATTGAAAATCAAGGATGAGAGTCAAGCAAAATGTTGCAAGGCAGGATCAGTGCCTCGTGCAATCAGACTAAAGGTTGAGGCAGAATTAAACCTACTTGACAGGGCTCAGAAAGGATTTCCAATGATGTTGCCAGGGTGGAGGATTTGAGCTATGGGGAGGCTGATTAGACTACTTGGCCTGCAGTTTTGGAGGCTGAGGGGAGAACTTGGAGGTTTATAAAATCATGAGGGGCATGGATAGGATGAGTAGCCAAGGTCTTTTCCTTCAAGTAGTGGAGTCAAAAACTAGACGGCACAGCTTTAAGGTGAGGGGGGAAAGATTTAAAATGAACGTAAGGGGCAACGTTTTCCAAGCAGAGGATGGTGTGTGTAAGGAATGAGCTGCCAGAGGAAGTGGTGGAAGCATGTACAATTAGGATATTTAAAAAGCACTTGGATGGGTACATGAATAGGAAGGGTTCAGAGGATATGGGCCAAATACTGGTAAATGGGATTAGATTAATTTAGGATATTCTGTTCGCGTAGATGAGTTGGACCAAAGTGTTCTGTTTCGATGCTGTACGCCTCTATGACACTATGACCATAATTGAGTGACACTGGTCAAGATTGGAATCCTTGAATCCAAAAATGATTGGCCCACACCTATCATTCCACTGATAGATGGAGTATACATCTGCGTTGCTTACAAGTTCGCTACTAATCCAGCACTATGTGCTGAGCAGTATGCTTAGCTTGTAATCGATGACCTACTTGTTGGACCAGCTAGAGGTCTGCTTTTCAGTAAGATTGACCTTCGTCAAGTCTATCTCCAGATGAATAGAGATCCTAAGTCACGGGAATACTTGATTATTGTGACACGTAAAGTAGTATTCAAAAACAAGAGATTTCCATTTGAAATCCATCTGTGCTTGGATTATTCTAACATGCCATGGATCAGATTTGAAGTGGATTGAAAGGAGTCCAGTGTTACCAAGACAATATTTTACTCACAGGGAGAACCTAAAAAAGAGCATCCTCACAAGTTAGATTTGAAGAAGTGAGGAAAAATGACTGTGATTTTTTAAAAAAGATTTCCATACAATACTAAGGCCATATCATTGATGCCATGGCATTATACAAGTCCCCTTCAAAAGTAAAAACTGAAGTTCACTGTGGGATGCTGTAAATCAGACACTTAGGAGAGAATGCTGAAGGATTTTAGATTACCCTTGCCAAATGAGTTGACAACAAACAGTCCTTATGTAGACATTTTCTACTTTGAGCAAGTAGGGAACACTCTGGCAACGGTAGGACAAATTAAGAGAGACAGTCAAAATAACCCACGACTACGTGAGTGGTGGGTGTGGTACTGCAAATGGAGCAACCGGAACTGAAACCACATGTCGTGTGGAAGCTAGAACTATCTATACAAGGAGGAGGTCTCCTGTGGGGAATGAGGGTCATCACTCCACCACAGCTAAGGAAACGCACGTTAAAAGTCAGGATCGGGATTCCCAGAAGGTATGTTGCCTCCCTGGTGCCAGGGTCCAGGACGTCTCCGATCGGGTGTATAAGGTTCTAAAAGGGGAGGGCGAACAGCGAGAAATCGTGTTACATATTGGGATTAATGATATAGCCAGAAAAAGGATTGAGGATATAAAAAGTGATTTCAGGGAGTTAGGATGGAAGCTGCAAAGCAGGACGAACAGAGTAGTGTTCTCTCGTTTACTACCGGTGCCACGAGATAGCGAGGCGAGGAACAGGGAGCGGGCGCAGCTTAACACGTGGCTGCGCAGCTGGTGTAGGAGGGAGGGCTTCAGATATGTAGACAATTGGGATGCCTTCTGGGGAAGGTGGGACCTGTACAAGATGGACAGGTTGCATCTGAACTGGAAGGGGACCAATGTCCTGGGTGGAAGGTTTGCTCGAGTAGTTTGAGAGGGTTTAAA
Source organism: Stegostoma tigrinum (assembly GCF_030684315.1). Lineage (NCBI taxonomy): Eukaryota > Metazoa > Chordata > Chondrichthyes > Orectolobiformes > Stegostomatidae > Stegostoma > Stegostoma tigrinum. The sequence goes on along the minus strand of NW_026728130.1, from coordinate 399,961 downwards.
CTAGTATGGCAGGTGGGTGGGAACCTGAGCTGTATACCGGAGGTGAGAGTTGATGCAGGTGAGGCAGTAGCAAGAGGTAGACCAGCTAGTGGGAAGGATTTTCCCGGGAAGAAACCAAGGGATCGGTTAAAGTGTGTTTGCTTTAACTCAAGGAGTACCAGGAATAAAAGTGATGAACTTAGAGCATGGATCAGTACCTGGTGCTATGATGTTGTGGCCATAACAGAGACATGGGTTTCTCAGGGGCAGGAATGGTTGCTGGATATTCCAGGGTTTAGAACATTTAAAAAGAATAGGGAGGGGGGAAAAAGAGGAGGCGGTGTAGCACTACTAATCAGAGAGGGTATCACAGCTACAGAAGCTTCCATTGTCGAGGAAGATCTGCCTACCGAGTCAGTGTGGGTGGAAATTGGGAACAGCAAGGGAGTAGTCACCTCGTTAGGGGCTTACTACAGGCCCCCCAGTAGCAGCAGGGAGATTGAAGAAAGCATAGGTCGGCAGATTTTGGTAAAGTGCGGACGTAGTAGGGTTGTTGTAATGGGTGACTTTAACTTTCCCAATATTGATTGGAACCTCCTTCGAGCAGGAGATTTGAATGGTGCTGTTTTTGTAAGGTGTGTTCGGGAGGGTTTCCTAACTCAGTACGTTGACAGGCCGACGAGGGGAGAGGCCATTCTAGACTTGGTGCTCGGAAACGAGCCGGGGCAGGTCTCAGATCTTGTGGTGGGAGAGCATTTTGGTGATCGTGACCATAACTGCCTCACATTGTACATAGCTATGGAGAAGGAGAGGATTAGACAAAATGCGAAGATATTTAATTGGGGAAGAGGAAACTATGATGCGATTAGACATGAGTTGGGAAGCATGGACTGGGAGCAATTGTTCCATGGTAAGGGCACTATAGACATGTGGAGACTGTTTAAGGAACAGTTGTTGTGAGTGATGAGTAAATATGTCCCTCTGAGACAGGCAAGAAGGGGTAAGATAAAGGAACCTTGGGATGACGAGAGCTGTGGAGCTTCTCATCAAAAGGAAGAAGGTGGATGCTTTGGAGAGGGTTCAGAGGAGGTTGACCAGGATGCCGCCTGGACTGGAGGGCTTATCTTATAAAGAGAGATTGACTGAGCTCGGACTCTTTTCATTGGAGAAAAGGAGGAGGAGAGGGGACCTAACTGAGGTTTACAAGATAATGAGAGGCATAGATAGAGTTGATAGCCAGAGACTATTTCCCAGGGCAGAAATGGCTGACACAAGGGGTCATAGTTTTAAGCTGGTTGGAGGAAAGTATAGAGGGGATGTCAGAGGCGGGTTCTTTACACAGAGAGTTGTGAGAGCATGGAATGCGTTGCCAGCAGTAGTTGTGGAAGCAAGGTCATTGGGTTCATTTAAGAGACTGCTGGACATGCATATGGTCACAGAAATTTGAGGGTGCTTACATGAGGATCAATGGTTGGCACAACATTGTGGGCTGAAGGGCCTGTTCTGTGCTGTACTGTTCTATGTTCTATGTAGCTTACATAAGGTGGACGAAGCTAGGGTCAAGCTCAGTTCTAGAGGATTACAGGCAGGCGAGGAAAGAGCTCAAAAATGGTCTGAGGAGAGCCAGGAGGGGGCACGAGAAAGGCTTGGCAGAACGGATTAGGGAGAACACAAAGGCATTTTACACTTAGGTGAGGAATAAGAGAATGGTCAAAGAAAGAGTCGGGCCGATCAGGGATAGCATAGGGAACTTGTGTGTGTGGAGTCTGAGGTGGTAGGGGAAGCCCTAAATGAGTTTTTTGCTTTTGTCTTTACGAAAGAAACAAACTTTGTAGTGAATGAAACCTTTGAAGAGCAGGTGTGCATGCTGGAATGGATAGAGATAGAGGAAGCTGACGTGCTGAAAGTTTTGTCAAACATTAAGATTGACAAGTTGCCAGGCCTGGACCAGATTTGTCCCCGGCTGCTTTGGGAAACGAGAAATGCAATTGCTTCGCCACTCGCGAAGATCTTTGCATCCTCGCTCTCCACTGGAGTCTGACCTGAGGACTGGAGAGAGGCAAATGTAATTCCTCTCTTCAAGAAAGGAAATAGGGAAATCCCCGGCAGTTACAGACCAGTAAGTCTCACGCCTGTCGTCTGCAAGGTGTTCGAAAGGATTCTGATGGATAGGATTTCTGACCATCTGGAAGAGCATGGCTTGATTAAATGCAGTCAACACGGCTTTGTGAGGGGCAGGTCATGCCTCACAAACCTTATCGAGTTCTTTGAGGATGTGACTAGAAAAGTTGATGAGGGTCGAGCTGTGGATGTCGTGTATATGGACTTCAGCAAGGCATTTGATAAGGTTCCCCATAGTAGGCTCATTCAGAAGGTCAGGAGGAATGGGATACAGGGGAACTTAGCTGTCTGGATACAGAATTGGTTGGCCAACAGAAGACAGCGAGTGGGAGTAGAAGGAAAATATTCTGCCTGGAAGTCAGTGGTGAGTGGTGTTCCACAGGGCTCTTGGTCCTTGGGCCTCTACTGTTTGTAATTTTTATTAATGACTTGGATGAGGGGATTGAAGGATGGGTCAGCAAGTTTGCAGATGACACGAAGCAAGGAGGTGTCGTTGACAGTATAGAGGGCTGTTGTAGGCTGCAGCGGGACATTGACAGGATGCAGAGATGGGCTGAGAGGTGGCAGATGGAGTTCAACCTTGATAAATGCGAGGTGATGCATTTTGGAAGGTCGAATTTGAAAGCTGAGTACAGGATTCAGGATAGGATTCTTGGCAGTGTGGAGGAACAGAGGGATCTTGGTGTGCAGATACATAGATCCCTTAAAATGGCCACCCAAGTGGACAGGGTTGTCAAGAAAGCATATGGTGTATTGGCTTTCATTAACAGGGGGATTGAGTTTAAGAGTCGTGAGATCTTGTTGCAGCTCTGTAAAACTTTGGTTAGACCGCACTTGGAATAATTCGCCCAGTTCTGGGCGCCCTATTATAGGAAAGATGTGGATGCTTTGGAGAGGGTTCAGAGGAGGTTTACCAGGATGCTGCCTGGACTGGAGGGCTTATCTTATGAAGAGAGGTTGACTGAGCTCGGACTCTTTTCATTGGAGAAAAGGAGGAGGAGAGGGGACCTAATTGAGGTATACAAGATAATGAGCGGCATAGATAGAGTTGATAGCCAGAGACTATTTCCCAGGGCAGAAAAGGCTAACATGAGGGGTCATAATTTTAAGCTGGTTGGAAGAAAGTATGGAGGGGATGTCAGAGGCGGGTTTTTTACACAGCGAGTTGTGAGAGCATGGAATGCGTTGCCAGCAGCAGTTGTGGAAGCAAGGTGATTGGAGACATTTAAGAGACTGCTGGACATGCATATGGTCACAGAAATTTGAGGGTGCTTACCTGAGGATCAATGGTTGGCACAACATTGTGGGCTGAAGGGCCTGTTCTGTGCTGTACTGTTCTATGTTCTATGTTCTATGTAATGAGAAGGGAATCATTGCCAATCTAGCCGTGCAAGATTTCTTAGAGATGAGTGACCATAACATGATAGAATTTTCAAAATCAGGATGGAGAGTGAGAGAGTTGATTTTGAGACCAGGATGCTGTATCTTAATCATGAAAGCTGAAGATATGAGGCATGAAGTTAGCCTTGATAGATAGGAAAGAGTTGCTTAAAGGGATGTCAGTGGATAGGCAATGGCAAACATTTAAGGAACACGTCGGGGGACTGCAACAACTGTTTAATCCTGTCTGGCATTAAAGCAAAATGGGTAAGAGGGCCAATCCATGACTTAACAAAGGAAATTAGCGATAGAATCTGATCCAAGTAAACGACATTTGAGGATTGGCAGCAATTTCGAATTTAGCAAAGAAGGACCAAGGGATTGATTAAGAAGGAGTAAATGCAGTACAAATGTAAGCATACAGGGAACATAAAGACTGACACAAAGAGTTTCTATAGACACGTGAAGAGAGAGAGACTGGTAAAGACAAATGTTAGGAAGGGCGTTGACCAGTCAAGGGAAGACGGACAGGTCAAGGAGGCATGGATGAGGCTTGTAGGTAGGAGGTGGGGTGGGGGTTAGGGTGTAACTCTAACCCTAAACCTAGCCCTAACCCAAACTCTCAGTCTAATCCCCACTCCACCTCCTACCTACCAGCGTAATCCCTGCCTCCTTGACCTGTCTGCCTTCCCTTGACTGACGAACCCCCATCTTAACTCCTCACCAACACTCACTTTTACCGGCTCCATCGCTGACTCTTTGATCTGTCTGTTTCCTCTCCACCTACCTTCTACTCTATCCATCTTCTATCCACCTCCCCTTCTCGCTTTATTTATTTCAGAATCCCCTTCCCCTCTCCCATTTCTGAAGAAGGGCCCAAACCTGAAACGCCATCTTTCCTGCTCCTCTGATACCACTTGGCCAGCTGTGTTCATCCAGCTCCACACCTTGTTATCTCAGATTCTCCAGCAATGGTAGTTCCTACCATCTCTGAAATGGTATGTTGGCCTTCATTCCGAGAGGTTTTGAGTACAGGAGCCAGAATGTGTTTTTGCAGTTGCACAGCGCCTTAGTGAAGCCGCACCTAGAATATAGTGTGTGCAGTTTTGTGCTCCCTTTCTGCAGAAGGATGCTGTTACTCTCTTAGTTTATCAGTGCACCGAATGTTTATCAGGCTGATTCGGGGGATGGCAGATCTGATGTATGATCAGAAATTGACTCGGTTAGGATTGTTTTCGCTGGAATTCAAATGAATGAGGTGGATCACACAGAGACTTATAAAATTCGAACAGGACTGGACAGGATAGATGCAGTTCCCAGTGGTGGGTGTGTCCAGAACCAGGGGTCACAGTATGACGATTCAGGATAGACGATTTAGGATGCTTGTGAGGAGGTATTTCTTGACCCAAGGAATGGTGAGCCAGTGGAAATCATTACCAAAGGAAGTAATTGATGGTAAAACATTGAACGTATTCAAGACATGGCTAGATATAACACTTGGGGTGAATGGGATCAAAGGTTATGGAGAGAAAGCAGGATTGGGCGATTGAGTTGGATGATCAGTCATGATCAGAAGGAATGGTGGAGCAGACTCGGAGAGCCAATTGGCCTCCTCCCTGCTCCTATCTTCCATGTTTACAATAGCCACTCTCTGAAATGCAAAGCTTGAGCAATTGTGCAACTTTGAGCTGGGTGCTGGGAGTTTGGTCAGTAACGAAGTTAGATAAGGCTCGGCAGGACAGCGCTTGTTGCTGTTTCTAACATTTTCACCCTGTAGGACTTGGTCCTTGCTGTGCTTCAATGGAAGAAGTTAGCTAATTGGAGATATCTGCAAGTTGTTAAGGTTCCAATGGTTTAAAGTGATTTGGGGAAGTGTGGTATTGTTCATAAAGTACATCATGAAGATAAATAAGATAAAAGAGAAAAGAATGACGAGAGTAAGATGAGGGCCAATCAACCATAATAGTGGGAAGATGTGTGTGGAGTCAGAGGAGATAGGGGAAGCACGAAATGAATATTTTTCAACAGTATTCACTCTAGAAAACGACAATGTTGTCGAGGAGAATACTGAGATACAGGCTACTAGAGTAGGTGGGATTGAGGTTCACAAGGAAGAGGTATTAGAAATCCTACAGAGGGTGAAGATAGATAAGTCCCCTGGGCCGGATGGGATTTATCCTAGGATCCTCTGGGAAGCCAGGGAGGAGATTGCCGAGCCGTTGCCATTGATCTTTAACTCGTCATTGTCTACAGGAATAGTGCCACATGATTGGAGGATTGCAAATGTGGTTCCCCTGTTCAAGAAAGGGAGTAGAGACAACCCTGGTAATTATAGACCAGTGAGCCTTACTTCAGTTGTTGGTAAAGTGTTGGAAAAGGTTATAAGGGATAGGATTTATAATAATCTGGAAAGGATTAAACTGATTAGGGATAGTCAGCACGGTTTTGTGAAGGGAAGTTCGTGCCTCACAAACCTTATTGAGTTCTTTGAAAAGGTGACCAAACAGGTAGATGAGAGTAAACCGGTTGATGTGGTGTATATGGATTTCAGCAAGGCATTCGATAAGGTTCCCCACAGGAGGCTCTTGTACAAAATGCGGAGGAATGGAATCGTGGGAGACATAGCAGTTTGGATCGGAAATTAGCTTGCTGAAAGAAGACAGAGGGTGGGAGTTGATGGGAAATGTTCATCCTGAAGACCAGTTACTAGTGGTGTACCACAAGGGTCGGTGTTGGGTCCACTGCTGTTTGTCATTTTTTTTAAATGACCTGGATGAGGGCGTAGAAGGATGGGTTCGTAAATTTGCAGACAACACTAAGGTCGGTGGAGTTGTGGATAGTGTCGAATGTTGCTGTAGTTTGCAGAGAGACGTAGATAGGCTGCAGAGCTGAGCTGAGAGGTGGCAAATGGAGTTTAATGCAGACAAGTGTGAGGTGATGCACTTTGGTAAGAGTAACCAGAAGGCAAAGTACTGGGCTAATGGTAAGATTCTTAGTAGTGTAGATGAGCAGAGAGATCTCGGTGTCCATGTACACAGATCCTTGAAAGTTGCCACCCAGGTTGACAGGGCTGTTAAGAAGGCATACAGTGTTTTAGCTTTTATTGATAGAGGGATCAAGTTCCGGAACCAAGATGGCATGCTGCAGCTGTACAAAACTCTGGTGTGGCTGCACTTGGAGTACTGCGTACAGTTCTGGTCACCGCATTACAGGAAGGATGTGGAAGCTTTGGAAAGGGTGCAGAGGAGATTTACTAGGATGTTGCCTGGTATGGAGGGAAGGTCTTACGAGGAAAGGCTGAGGGACTTGAGGCTGTTTTTCTTCGAGACAAGAAGGTTGAGAGGTGACTTAATTGAGACATATAAGATAATCAGAGGGTTAGATAGGGTGGCTGTGAGAGCCTTTTCCCTGGGATGGTGACGGTGAGCACGAGGGGGCATAGCTTTAAATTGAGGGGTGAAAGATAGAGGACAGATGTCAGAGGTAGTTTGTTTTCTCAGAGAGTATTGAGGGAATGAAACGCTTTACCTGCAACTGTCGTAGATTCGCCAACTTTAGGTACATGTCAGTCGTCATTGGATAAGCATATGGACGTACATGGAATAGTGTCGGTTAGATGGGCTTCAGATCAGTATGACAGGTCGGCACAACATCGAGGGCCAAGGGCCTGTACTGTGCTGTTATGTTCTATGTTCTATAAACAATTGCACCTCCCAGTCGCAAACCATTTTAACTCCCCCTCCCATTCTTTTGACAACCTGTCCATCATGGGCTTCCTGCAGTGCCACAATGATGCCACCCGAAGGTTGCAGGAACAGCAACTCATAGTCCGCTTTGGAACCCTGCAGCCCAATGGTATGAATGTGGGCTTCATAAGTTTTAAAATCTCCCCCTCCCCCACTGCATCCCAAAACCTGCCCAGCTCGTCTCCTCCCCCAACTGCATCCCAAATCCAGCCCAGCTCATCCCCGCCTCCCTAACCTGTTCTTCCTCTCACCTAACCCCTCCTCCCACCTCAAGCCGCACCTCCATTTCCGACCTACTATCTCATCCCGCCTCCATGACCTGTCTGTCCTCCCCGGACTGACCTATCCCCTCTCCACCTCCCCACCTACACTCTCTTCTCCACCTATCTTCTCCTCTATCCATCTTCAGTCCGCCTCCCCGTCTCTCCCTATTTATTTCAGAACCCTCTCCCCATCCCCGTCTCTGATGAAGGGTCTCGGCCCAAAACTTCAGCTTTTGTGCTCCTGAGATGCTACTTGGCCTGTTGTGTTCGTCCAGCTTCACACTTTGTTGTCTTGGATTCTCCAGCATCTGCAGTTCCCATTATCTCTCCCTTCAGCCCAACTGCCTATTTTCTGTTCTTTGACCAATTCTGAAAACATGCTAATATACTATCCCAAAATTATGTGTTTTTTCTTATATTAGGTAAACTTCGGGCGATATTTTTTCAAGTGCCATTTTAAAATCTAAACACAATACATCTACTGGTTCTGTTTTATCTATCCTGTCTGTTACTTACTCAAAGAATTTTTTAAAAATTGCCAGGCACAATTTCCCCACCATGAAGCTATGCTGACTTTGCTTGATTATATTATCTGCTTCCACTGTTATGGACTCGATCAAATCCCCACACATAGGTATCAAGGAGACAACATAGACTCAAACTTTTATTTAAAGACAATTCTAAGGTGCTGTGTTCCAGATGTAAATCGATTGGGCACACCACTCAGCTTTAAGCAAAACCACTTTCCCCCCAGTTAAAATGCAAGCAAAAGAAAGAAGAATTAAGATTAGTTTAACTCTACTGGAAAACTTAATTGAATAATATACTACTTAACTACCAAACAACAACTGTTCCAATATCATAATATCCCACAAACACATCTTGGCAAAGGCAAAGTCAGTAAAACAGATTGTCTCACATGATTCTGGTAGCAGAAAGAGAACCCCTGCTTTTAGCATACACAGAGAGAGAGAGAGATAACAGCTTCCACAGCCAACTTCAAACCTCAACAACTGTCGAAATCTCAACAAAAACCTTGGTTCTGTGGGAGCCTGACATGACCCATTCATACTGAGATAGTAAGAACTGCTGATGCTGGAGAATCTGAGATAACAAGGTGTAGAGCTGGATGAACACAACAGGCCATGCAGCATCAGAGGAGCAGGAAAGCTGATGTCTTGGCTGAGACCCTTCTTTGGAAATTACCCATTCATGCATGCTGCTTTTGTTGTTACAACTTCCAAAAAATAAAACCCCAAGGCCTCACGAGTTGTTTATTGGTTTAGAGAAGAACACAAGCCAGGACAAAATACACCTCTTAAAGCCATAGTATTGCCAGACCACATGACCTGCTGTTGCAGCTTTTACAACAGACTGCAATATTTTCCCAATGAGAGGTTGCCTATTTTTTGTCATCCTTCCTTTTCATATCAAGTTGTTATATTGGCAGTATTCCCATCTACTGCTTGAAATGTTCCAGATTCCCGGGATATTTGGAAGATGACTGTCAGTGCATCCAGTATCTCTGTGGCTACATCTTTTAATATCCTAGTGCAGAGTACATCAGGTCCAGGATACCTCTCGACCTTTAGCCCCATTAGTTTCCCGAGCGCCTTTTCTCTGGTGATATTTCCTGTCTGCTTTTTGCTCTTTGTTCACTAAATATTTTTGAGATGGTATTTGTGCCTTTTGCTGTGAAGACTGACATAAAGTATTTATTTGTCTCATTTGCCATTTCCTGATTCCCCATTATTATTTTTGCAGCCTTCATTCTTTAAGGGATCCGCGTTCACTTTGACCTCTTCCTTCATTTGTTCAAATAAGCTCTTATTGTCTGTTTCTTTTCTATTTCTCAGCTTTGAAATCTTTCCTTATTTCTGGTTTCCCACTAACCTTGGGCACTGACTGTTGAATTGGCAGAACATTGGAGAGAATACTGAGGATATGGAAGTTTTGGTCTGATAAATAGTACTCGACATGGTGCTGTTGCCCCAGCTCCTGCTCAGGTCTCTCCCAGTTGAAATGCCAAATAGGAGCCTGCCCATGCTCTTCACATCTGCCCTGCAGCATTGAATGGCTGGAGGCAGGACATCAGGCACCCTCTTGGATGGAAGTTCCACCTTGTCAAACTCCTGGCCACTTAGAGCTCAGAAGAGTCTGAAGTTGCTGATGGCTGGAGGGCGGGTCCCCGACGAGAGGTACGGAGTGGCCGAGGGTTGTTAGGGGTTGTTGAAAGGTTGGATGAGAGTTTAAGGGTGTGAAGTGCCTAGGATCAGGCCAAGGGGCCTGCGAATGAGGTTCCCCTTCCAACTCACGTTTTCTAGGCTGGATTATGCATCTAAAGCTGACTGTCTTTCTGATTGACATCTATCTCCTTAGGCAATAGAGGGGATCTCTTAAATTGCCATCAACTGGTCTCAGCAGGCCAAAGGATAGGCAGGCTGCTTGACAGTTCCCCAGAACTTCCACACATATACACACAGTGCCCTCCAGATTTTATGTGTTTCTTCCCACCTTCGTATCTGTGGGATGGGGCTGTATAATCGAGCTCATGCAGTGCTAAAACAAAGAAGTTATCCTGAACCTTGAAATAGGACTGGAATGATGCAGCCAAATCTGGTGACTAAACTTCAAGGGTAATAATTTTGGTAGTATTGAATAATAATGATGAAATTTACCCAACGTATTTTAGGAATGTGACATTTTATCAACAAATTTAGCTAATGCTATTTTCATTGGAGTACAGGGGATTAATAAGTAGTTAATGAAACATAAAGGATTATGATCAGTTGGGGTAAAATAAACGTGGAAAGGCTGTGTTCCCGTGGCTGATGGATGATGTTACAAGGAGAAGGCAATGCATTCATGTTTTGGGGAAAAGATGTAGGGGTTGTAAAGAGGAATTTTTTTGAAGCAGTCAATGTTCATGGGCCAGGATCTTGCTGCCTGTGGAAGGGTTAGAAGCCGAGAAAATCAATGATTTCAGTCACATGAATGCATATCTCTGGGCGCTTCATTCCTCACATTGCCATTAGATTTTATTTATGGAGGTTCTGTTATATTTCGAGTGGTTCGACTGGCATTTGATGTTTTGATGAAGTTTGCCAGATTTTGTTGGCATCATGTGAACTAACATTGAAGTGATACTTGGTTAACTACTAATTGTTTTTGGTAGACACTGTAGAACATACCATATGTATGACAAAATAGCAAAATTACAAGAGAAATCTAGTTCAAAACCTAGGTAACAGAGCACCTTTTTAAAATTAACAAGAATGTGTGATTAACACACTTAATAGCTGTGGCATAGTGTGATTTAAAAGAATGCTGATTACCAGAAGTGAAATATGGGTTGTAAGATCCACTATTTTAAACGGGTAAAGAGCCAATTAGATTGTACTTTGGATTTGGATGTCGTGAGAATGAACATCGGTTGAAAGAGATGGATGTTTGAGGTTAAATTGTTGTGAGTCCTGCTTCATAAATATAAAGGAGGGCTTCATGACATAGAAAGCTACTGTTCCTCCACCATTGTTCTGCAGAAATTACTGAACCAAACAACAGAATATGACCAGCATCACTGACGGTTCCCTCGTTAGATTTGACATTTTGCATTTGAGAAGGAAATGGCCTGTTTCCATCATTCCAGAGTACTTTTGTGAATCCTTGTATTTATTTCGAGGCCAAATAAAGGAATTAATTTTATTTAATAGCTCCAATAAGTTAAAACTGTAATTGAAGTTAGTTTTCTTCCTCCTTTGTAGTGGATCTGTTGGAGTTGCACACAGCACAACGCGTCTTGGATCAACACAAATTGACACAAAACGAGCAACGTCGAAATGTGACTGAAGTAATCAACTGTTTGACGACCATTTATGATGGTTTGGAACAAAATCACTTGGTCAATGTGTCACTCTGTGTCGACATGTGTCTGAACTGGCTGCTGAGCGTCTTTGATACGTATCTATGATTTACACTTTAATGTAGTATGTTTAGATTGTCCTAAGGTGCATGAAACTGCATGCGACGTATTGGATTTTGATATGTACATGATCAGTTAAGTAAATGTGAAGATTGTTGACTGATTAAAATCAATCCGAGTATTGATGACATAAGGTTTCAGTATGTTCTAATTTCATTTTAGTTCAACAGAGAAAGTAGTTGAAAGTTTGAGCGACTTTTGTTTTAAATCATAAAATTGAAAGTGATATACTTTTGATTCCATTTGGTCAGATCTGTACAGGATCATGTAGACGTCTTGACACTCTGATTGTAATGCTCTTCACGGTGACAAATGATAGTGCTGGAGAAAGATGTGTATAAAGTACACAATATGAACATCATCCAGTTAATGTCAAGGAATAAATGGCTTTGTGAGGGGCAGGTCATGCCTCACAAACCTTATCGAGTTCTTTGAGGATGTGACTAGAAAAGTTTGATGAGGGTCGAGCTGTGGATGTCGTGTATGTGGACTTCAGCAAGGCATTTGATAAGGTTCCCCATGGTAGGCTCATTCAGAAGGTCAGGAGGAATGGGATACAGGGGAACTTAGCTGTCTGGATACAGAATTGGCTGGCCAACAGAAGACAGCGAGTGGTAGTAGAAGGAAAATATTCTGCCTGGAAGTCAGTGGTGAGTGGTGTTCCACAGGCCTCTTGGTCCTTGGGCCTCTACTGTTTGTAATTTTTATTAATGACTTGGATGAGGGGATTGAAGCATGGGTCAGCAAGTTTGCAGATGACACGAAGCAAGGAGGTGTCGTTGACAGTATAGAGGGCTGTTGTTGGCTGCAGCGGGACATTGACAGGATGCAGAGATGGGCTGAGAGGTGGCAGATGGAGTTCAACCTTGATAAATGCGAGGTGATGCATTTTGGAAGGTCGAATTTGAAAGCTGAGTACAGGATTAAGGATAGGATTCTTGGCAGTGTGGAGGAACAGAGGGATCTTGGTGTGCAGATACATAGATCCCTAAAAATGGCCACCCAAGTGGACAGGGTTGTTAAGAAAGCATATGGTGTATTGGCTTTCATTAACAGGGGGATTGAGTTTAAGAGTCGTGAGATCTTGTTGCAGCTCTGTAAAACTTTGGTTAGACCGCACTTGGAGTAATGCGCCCAGTTCTGGTCGCCCTATTATAGGAAAGATGTGGATGCTTTGGAGAGGGTTCAGAGGAGGTTTACCAGGATGCTGCCTGGATTGGAGGGCTTATCTTATGAAGAGAGGTTGACTGAGCTCGGACTCTTTTCATTGGAGAAAAGGAGGAGGAGAGGGGACCTAATTGAGGTATACAAGATAATGAGCGGCATAGATAGAGTTGATAGCCAGAGACTATTTCCTAGGGCAGAAAAGGCTAACATGAGGGGTCATAGTTTTAAGCTGGTCGGAGGAAAGTATAGAGGGGATGTCAGAGGCGGGTTCTTTACACAGAGAGTTGAGAGAGCATGGAATGCGTTGCCAGCAGCAGTTGTGGAAGCAAGGTCATTGGGGTCATTTAAGAGACTACTGGACATGCATATGGTCACAGAAATTTGAGGGTGCTTACATGAGGATCAATGGTCGGCACAACATCGTGGGCTGGAGGGCCTGTTCTGTGCTGTACTGTTCTATGTTCTATGTTCTATGTTGTAACTGTGTCATTGTGGTATTTTCCAGACTAATTGTCCTTCAGCTTATCTCAGTCAGATTGTTTACTAAACTCCATTTAGGAATAATGTTATGCACTTCACTTGGAAATGTATGAGGACTGTGACAGTATATTGGGGAATCCTTGCAAGCGGAGAGAATTTTATTTTCTTTCAGTCCGGGCTGGATATAATTCTAGGACTTGGAGATGAAAGTCCGGGGTTAAACTTTCAGTGTCCTTCTATACACCCCTAATCACCTCCAATATTTCATTTATATTAAATTGAGCTTCGTCTGCATGAGATGTGTTCCAATATTATATCATTATTGTGACTGTCAATTTTGACATTGTTCATTAGGTGCGTACCCTTCATATTGATTGCCGCTCAAGGTCCTTCTGGATGTCAAAACCAAAATGTTGCATTTTCCAGTAAAATTGCAGACATTGAGCGGAAATTCACACTAGGGAGTACTGAAAGGCATGGATTATTTCTCAGTACCACCCTCATTAATACTTTTTCTACCTGCCAGACAGAAGCTAGACTCTCAGAATTACCGAAATGAAATTCTGAGTGGGTGTGTGGTGCTTGCACATTGCTCAATGCTCCTCTGGACCTCCAACTTGGGTAGTAGTCACCAGCATCTGCAGCCACACCCTTCAGTAGCACCCCATCTCCACAGTTTTGACATGTGGCATGTTCCAGCCTCAGCACATCTCACATCTGCTTTCAGTACTCTTCTGTACTTCATTGCTGCATTTTGGATTGCAGCAGCCCCCCTCATGCAGTGCTACTGCCAGGGCACTTTTATATGCAGGAACAGGCACCCATTCGTGCATTGGGCCACGTTACACATCAGGACACCTTGCTTGAGCTCTCCACTCTCATTTTGTCCCTGCATGAATGCTAACAGCTCCTCTGCCTTGTCTTCATTTGCCTTGTCTTTTTATGGGTTGCCCCCTCTGCCACATCTCACAGACTCATAATGCTAGTATATTGATTAACCTTTTGGCATCGAGACAAAGCCAGACAGCTTGTCATGTTTGTCAGCAGTCATCAATCAAAGGAGTGGGTGTGTTGCCGTTCAGCACCGTGATATGTTGATCTCACACCTGCAGCATGTGCCAGCTGCAGAAGCACAGAACGCGTTGCATTGTCTCCAACCTCATGGTCATGCTTCAGGTTCCGAGGGGAATGGTCTCCAGTCAAGGGAGGCAGTTTCAGGCAGCAGATCTAGGTAACTCCAGGGCATTGTCTGATATCACTCGAGGGGCTTGGATGCAATCAGTTGGCTGCTCAGGATGACCATCGTCAGGACACTGTCCTCATAGGTTGTGAGAAGTCGAACGTTAGACACCTCACTACCTGTGTTGGCTCTTTCTGCCCTACTGTGGGCTGTTTTTCCTGGATGAAACAAAGGGAGGGATTGAGTGAGATGAAATGAGCTGGTGCATTTGTTAGTGCTCATGTATGTTTGGGAAGGGAGGTGAGGTCTCCTGGGTGAGAGCAAGAGGCACAGAGACATAGAGGATTAATAGCCTTGGGCCCTCAAGTAGGCGAGAGCAAGTGAAGACAGACATTGAATGCTTTGGTGAGAATGGTATTACATGAGCTGTGCTGAAGGGTGGTGCAGAATTAGAGAGAGGGTGAATGTGAGGTAGCACAGAACAATGAGGCTCTTCTTCTGTTGGAGCAGGGGTCACTGATCTTGCAGCACTGCTGGATGGTTCTTTTGGTGGTTGAGCCTGCATTGGCATTGGACAGCCTTGGATCAGTCTGGCCGAGTCTTGTGTCGTGGCCTCCTGTGCTTGTCCTTGGGAAAGAGGACAGTTCTGCACTGCACCAATCCATCCACCAGGACCTCCAGGTCCCTAACTGTAAAGTAAGGTGCTAATTTCCCCTTTCCTGCCCTGTCTGGGACAAATGCTATGAACGGTACGAGGCAGTTCTGGATTCTGAGCAATTTACTGGTCCACAATAGCCTTCAAACATGGCACGAGTGCCAGTAATACCGGGATGGTCCAGTTACTTTGAGTGGAGAACTAACTAGCGTCGGTTGAGAGAGGCACAACAGGAGCATTGTTGCCAGTTATTGAATAGGTTTGCAACAACAGAGTGAGAAAATTTCTTCGGTCTTTTGGAGAGATACTGTCCTTGCAGTGCAATAAAAATGACACTGAACTGATTCATTCCAGTGTTTTAGACCTGAAGATTTAAGAACAGAATTAGATCATTCAGCCCATTGAGTGGGATCTATCATTCTCAATCCCATTCTCCTTTGTCCATACTAAGCAAGAACATATCTATCTATGCCTGAAATCAACTCTGACTTGGCCTCCACAGCTTTCTACATCAATGAGTTCCACAGATTCGCAACTTTCTGACTGAATAAATTCCTCCTCATCTCCATCCTGAAGGGTGGTCCCTTTGACTCTGAGGCTGTGCCCTCAGGTCCTAGTCTCTCCGACTCGTGGAAACAACATCTCTGTGTGCACTCTATCCAGGCCTGACTGACCTTCAGTGTGACCCCCTTCGTCCTTCTAAACTCCGTCGAGTACAGACCCAGAGTTCTCAGCCACTCCTCACATGACAGTCCCTTCATCCCCAGGATTATGTTTGAGAACCTCCGCGAGACCCTGACAAAGGCCCGCACATCCTTCCTTAGATAGATGGCCAAAAACAGCTCTTAATATTCCAAATGCAGTATGACCAGAGCCTTACACAGCCTCAGCAATACATCTCTGCTCTTGTATTTTTGCCGTCTTGAAATGAATGCTGACATTGCATTTGCCTTCCCAACTGCCAACTGAACCTGCATGTTAAAAGAATCCTGAACTGGGGCATCTTTGTGCTTCAGATTTCTGAAGCCTTTCCCCATTTAGAAAATAATCTATGCCTGTAATGCCACTTCTCGAAAGACTCTCTGTGACCTCCCAACCCCCTCAACACTGCCTGCCTTTCCACCTATCGAAATGTCATCTGCAAACTTAGCAACAACCCACTATGGACAACAATACCATCAGTTCCTTTGTCCAGATTGTTAATGTATAATGTGAATGGCTGTAGTCTGAACTCTGATGACTGCGGAACTCCAATAGTTGCTGGCTGCCATCCTGAAAAAGACCCTTTTATTGCCACTCTGTGCATTCCGCCAGTTAGCCAATTCTCTGTCCGTGGCAGTACCTACTCCCGAACACCATAAGCTCATTTTTTTAAATTTTGAAGCCTCCTGTGTGGGACCTTCTCAAAGGCTTTCTGGAAATCCAAACAGATAAAGTTCAATGGTTCTCTTTTGTTTTAACTCACTGGTTACATTCTCAAAGAATCTAACAGAGACCTTCCCTTGACAAAGTTGTGTTTTCTCAGCCCAATTTAGCATGTATTTCCAAGTATTACCATGTACTTCCAAGTACTCTCCGGCCTCATCCTTAATAATGGACTCTAAAATCTGACCTAATGACCAGCGCCAGGCTAACAGGTCTATAATTTCTTGTCTTTTGCCTCCCTCCATTTGAAACAGGGGCGTTATATTTGCCATTTTGTACTCCTTTGGGACCCACCCTGACTCCAGTAATTCCTGAAAGATCACCAATAACTGCATGGTTTTTTCACTTCCAGTTGTGGAAGCAAGGTCATTGGGGTCATTTAAGAGACTGCTGGACATGTATATGGTCACAGAAATTTGAGGGTGCATACATGAGGATCAATGGTCGGCACAACATTGTGGGCTGAAGGGCCTGTTCTGTGCTGTACTGTTCTATGTTCTATGTTCTATGTTCTATCTCCGCAAAGAACATCCCACCGAGACCCAGCCCTGTACTGTTTCCCCGCAAGCTCACATTTGCCATGGTTGATCCACCTTGCCTGCACATCTTTGGACTGTGGATGGAAATCAGAGCACCTGGCGGAGACCCGTGCAGACATGGGGAGAATGTACAAATTCCACACAGACCCTTCAGCTTCTCCTTTGAGATGGCCACCACACTCACTTCTGCTTCAGACTCCCTTAAAGTTCTACTACTGGTGCCTTCCAACCTGAAGACTGATGCAAAATACTTGTTCAGTTCCTCTGCCATTTCTTTGTTCCCCAACACTACTTATTTGGCCCCTCTTGAAATTTTCTTTGGATTTTCAGGGGTGTTTTACAATAACAATATCTACTTTATTGTGTTGACAAATGGATTATTTAGATCATCACAGAAACAAAAAGCAAAATTCATCAGTACTCTCAATTAACAATCATATATATATTAATATCACAATCAATGCATTTCCATCAGGTAAGCACGTAGCTGGAACTTTCTAACCTGGCAGTTTTCACTTTTCATTTCTCAGATTTCACTTTCAGACAGAACAGTTGATGTTGACACACTGTTCATTAAAAATAGCATCCACTGTATTTTTCCCCATGTTGTAGCTCGTGGGCTTGTGTCACCTTAACCCATAGAGTCCATGTTCATTTTCAAGGAAGTTATTACTTTCGTGATTTCAGGTGTTACATTCAGAAGGGTACCATGCTGCAATTCGAGCCTGCAGTTTCCAGAGTAATCCCAATGTGGAAGATTTTGAAAAGTATCTAAGTTTCCCTAATTTACTTGTCTTTTAGATCCAAACTGATGAAGACCACGGTCCAGATTTCTGTTCTTAACAAGAATGCCTATTTATTACAACTGCATAGATTCTAGCTACAGTCAGATATTTACAAACATTGGACACATATCTGTACAAATTAAAACTGTAAGCCCCCTGTTAACTCATCTTCCTGCAGACAAACATCGAGGAGAGAGGGATAAAACATGGATATTATAGGTGTTAAAAAAAAGGCTAAGTAAGCTGTTCAGTGGCCCCTGTTCACAGGATTTGCAAAGATGATCTTGAGGATATAAAACAAATGAATAAATATCCCAGAGTGACTTATTATCTATTAAAAAATGTGTTGATGATATGGCATTGCTATGATCATAAAATAGAACGTTGTCCAATTTCCTATGAGCATAACCGTAGTTTTCATTTGTATTCTCCATGTCGGGAACATACTTAATTAGTACTTTACTGATTAAGTGACCTTTGCTCATCTACAGTGTTCAGTTGCAAACAGCCAATAGTTTATTATTCTAATTTCGTAACTTTGGTTTGGAATTTTGTCATAGGAAATGTATTTCACCTACATTACCCTGTGTAATTGTAGCCAATCCTCCATTGGCAAAGAAACACAACTACAGAAGTTAATAAAAGAAAGAAGTGCATTTATGTAGCTCATTTTATGGTCTCAGGCATAAAAAGTACTTTATAGGCAGCTAAACTACCTTTGAAATGTCGTCACTGATGTAGCATAAGAAAACCTGTTGTATTTAAAATAGTCAGAAGTAAAGAAATATGAAATAATAAAGAAAGAAGAAATAGTAAAATAGATATGAAATTATGAATGTAAAGAAATATAAAATCTTCAGCCCTTTGCGAGTGGAGACGTAGAATCAGAAGATGCAGAGTCAGTATGGAGCCTACCAGGGAGGAGGCAATTCTGGATCTGGTGTTGTGCAACGAACCGGATTTGATCAGGGACCTCGAAGTCAAGAAGCCATTAGAGGTAGTGACAATAATATGATAAGTTTTAATCAGCAATTTGAGAGGGAGAAGGGAGAATTGGAAGTGTCAGCATTGTAGTTGAAGAAAGGGAACTATGGAGCGATGAGGGAGGAGCTGGCCAAAGTTCAATGGTTTAATACCGTAGCAGGGATGGCAGTGGAACAACAATGGCAGGTATTTCTGGATATAATGCAAAAGGTGCGGGATCAGTTCATTCCAAAGAAAGATCCTAAGGGGAGGCAGGGGCGGCCGTGGCTGACGAGGGAAGTTAAGGACTCTCTAAAGATAAAAGAGAAGTATAACATAGCAAAGATGAGCGGGATGCCGGAGGACTGGGAAGCTTTTAAAGAGCAACAGAAGATCACTAAAAAGGCAATACGCGGAGAAAAAAATGAGGTACGAAGGAAAACTGACCAAAAATATGAAGGAGGATAGAAAGGATAACAAAGTGTGGAGCTGGATGAACACAGCAGGCCAAGCAGCATCTCAGGAGCACAAAAGCTGACGTTTCGGGCCTGGGTGAAGGGTCTAGGCCCGAAATGTCAGCTTTTGTGCTCCTGAGATGCTGCTTGGCCTGCCGTGTTCATCCAGCTCCACATTTTGTTATCTTGGATTCTCCAGCATCTGCAGTTCCAATTATCAAGGAGGATAGTAAAAGGTGTGTTGAAAAAAAAATGGTTAAGACTAGAATTGGGCCCTTGAAGACAGAAACAAGTGAATTTATTATGGGGATCAAGGAAATGGCAGAAGAGTTGAGTAGGTACTTTGGAACTGTCTTCACTCGGGAAGACACAAGCAATCCCCCAGATGTAATAATGGCTGAAGGACCTAGGGTAATGGATGAATTGAAGGGTATTTATGTTCGGCAAGAAATGGTGTTGGATAGACTGTTGGGTCTGGAGGCTGATAAGTCCCTGGGACCTGATGGTCTGCATCCCAGGGTACTTAAGGAGGTGGCTCTGGAAATCGTGAACGCATTGGTAATCATTTTCCAATGTTCTCTAGATTCAGGATCAGTTCCTGCGGATTGGAGGGTGGCTGATGTTGTCCCACTTTTCAAAAAAGGAGGGAGAGAGAAAACAGGAAATTTTCGATCGGTTAGCCGGACGTCAGTGGTGGGAACGATGCTGGAGTGAATTATAAAAGATGAAATTACAACTCATTTGGATAGCCGTAACAGGATAGGTCAGAGTCAGCAGGAATTACGAAGGGGAAATTGTGCCTGACTGATCTTCTGGAATTTTTTGAGGATATAACTGTGAAGATGGACAAGGGAGATCCAGTGGATGGGGTGGACCAGGACTTTCAGAAAGCCTTTGATAAAGCCCCACAGAGGAGATTAGTGAGCAAAATTAGGGCACATGGTATTTGGGGCAAAATACTGACTTGGAGTGAAAATTGGCTATCTGACAGGAAGCAGAGAGTAGTGATAAACGGGTCCCTTTCGGAATGGCAGGCGGTGACCAGTGGGCTACCACAAGGTTCAGTGCTGGGACCGCAGCTGTTTACAATATACATTAATGATACAGATGAAGGCACTAAAAGTAATATTAGCAAATTTGCCAATGACACAAAGCTGGGTGGCAGTGTGAAATGTGAGGAGGATGTTATGAGAATACAGGGTGACTTGGACAAGCTAGCTGAGTGGACGGATGCATGGCGGACGCTGTTTCATGTGGATAAATGTGTGGTTATCCATTTTGGTGACAAGAACAGGAAGGCAGATTACTATCTAAATGGAGTCAGGTTCGGTCAAGGGGGAAGTACAACAAGATCTAGGTGTTCTTGTACATAAGTCAATGAAAGCGAGCATGCAGGTACAGCAGGCAGTGAAGAAAGCTAATGGCATGCTGGCCTTCATAACAAGAGGAATTGAGTATAGGAGCAAAGAGGTCCTTCTGCAGCTGTACAGGGACCTGGCTTAGAAGGACGAGAGGGTGTCTGATTGAGACGTATAAGATTGTTAAAGGATTGGATACTCTGGAGGTAGGAAGCATGTTTCCGCTGATGTGTGAGTCCAGAACCAGAGGACACAGTTTAAAAATAAGGGGTAGGGCATTTAGAACAGAGTTGAGGGAAAACTTCTTCACCCGGAGAGCAGTGGATGTATGGAATGCTCTGCCCCAGAAGGCAGTGGAGGCCAAGTCTCTGGATAGTTTCAAGAAAGAGATGGATAGAGCTCTTAAAGACAGTGGAATCGAGGGTTATGGGGATAAGGCAGGGACAGGATACTGATTGTGGATGATCAACCATGATTAGAATGAATGGTGGTGCTGGCTCGAAGGGCCGAATGGCCTACTTCTGCACCTGTTGTCTATTGTAAAAGTTAATTGTATAAGAATGATTAAGACGGTCCCATATTTCTGGTGTTGGCAGCTTGTTCAGATAGGGAAAGCAAGGTTGATCTTGATTCTGCTCCTGTTTGTTACACAGAAGCCTCTTCGAGCAACAATTCTTGCATGTTGATGGGACGTTGAAACGCAGGTAGATTATCATGATCACTTGTTGAAAATGGATAGCAGCCAGTAGTTCTCTTTCCTCTCAACCAGTGACCAGTAGGCAATGGTCAAACAACACCTAACCCAGAGGACACAAGCTCCCCTGAGACATGATGTCAGTTGAGTCTCATGAATAACTACCTGCAGATGAGTTATCTGTAGATAAAGCATGGTATTAAATCTCACATATACTGCTCTCAACCATTTTATTCGAAGTGTTTATCACTCGTTGCATCGAAACAGATCACACAAACTGAATTGGCATCTGCACAAATACCAACATACAAGTTCCATATAGTGGCATTTTGTTTAAAGTTGTATTTATAAAATGATCGGGTGAAGTATTAATCTTCACAAATCATATTAAGATGCTACAGAAGTCTATGGAAGTGAGAAATTTGTTTTTTGATTCAATACATGTGTGACAAATGACAATTCAAAGAGATCTTTGTTTCAGCTGGAGTGGGTTGCGGAGTCGGCCTCATTCGGGGCATTTAAGTGACTATTAGACAGGCATATGGATGGTCATATAAGATAGGGGTGGAGTTAGATAGACCTGAGGTTTAGGGTAAAAGTTCGGCACAACATTGTGGGCTGAAGGGCCTGTACTGTTCGATGTTCTATGTACCTTACCCTGTATTCAAATAAGTAAAGTCAGTCAGTGACGTTCTGCAACTTCCTTTTCCAGAAGTATGAGTGGAAGAATCAGAGTGCTTTCTTTGAAAATTGGCTTGACGTGACTCTACAAGGGTCATCTGGAGGAAAAATACAAGTGTCAGTACTAAATCTATCATTGCTGATACACATGTAAACTGTAGATTTAACTGTATGTAAACTTTGTTCAACAAACTAGCACACTCAATCAACTGACAAAAATTATACACCAGATGTTTACTGTATTCTCATCATCTTGTGATGTATGGTGAGGATGCAAGTGAAAAGGCACTCTGCCAGTAAGTTTTAATTGAGGCAAAGTTGCCTCATTACTGAAGTCATTTATGCTGTAAATGAGGGAGAACAGTGATGTGTATATCCCAGATAATAAAATGTGAGGCTGGATGAACACAGCAGGCCCAGCAGCATCTCAGGAGCACAAAAGCTGACGTTTCGGGCCTAGACCCTTCATCTGATGAAGGGTCTAGGCCCAAAACGTCAGCTTTTGTTCTCCTGAGATGCTGCTGGGCCTGCTGTGTTCATCCAGCCTCAGATTTTATTATCTTGGATTCTCCAGCATCTGCAGTTCCCATTATCACTGATACAATGTGTATATCCCATGCATTATGTTCCTATTATTGAGTGTGTGTTTTTTGCGTGTGTGGACCTATTGATCAACTGGAATTTTTGATTATTCAGCTCATTCCTGGTACCGCAGGTGCTGTTTCACAAAAGGTTTGCTGTATTAGTATATTTCTGTATTTAGTCACTGCCACATGAGTGTTAAGTCATAACTTGGTCTGTGCAGAATGTACACAGTGCATTCCTGCAAGATAAATGATGCGCTACATATGTATGATGCTATTGTTTCTCAAAGGCACTAACCTTAGCGGCTGTTTTTGTGACCAATAATGTTTTCATCATTCGCATTGGGAAAAAGATTTGGAAGTGCTGTATGACTCTACTGCTCACTCGCAGCAGTGATAACACTGAATGTGAGGTAATGTTTTTGCTCATTTGTTGTTCTGTTGGTCAGCAATGTATCTCACAAACTAATGGGCATATTTCATTGAAAGCTGGTACGTACGGGTATGGTCCAAGGAAGAACTGATTAGTTTTTGACAGATCCAGATTTATTTCTCTATTTTTTAAAGCAACAGTTAAAATTGGTCGGATAGGCAAATGATCATCTTTCTGGAATATTATTGATTGATTTAGAATGTTGTGGATTGTGTCAGCCCTGACAGTAGAATTTGTCATAACTATCAAAATATGAGCAGATTTTTGAGAGCAGATTATCAAATTGACCTGAAGCTTTCTCAGTGAGATGGAAGCTTTTAAGAAAAGGATTTATTTTATCGGCCTTGCATTTACAAAGAATCAGTCAAGTGGAGAAATGCCTCAAAGAAAAGCTGTGTAATTATAGTCTCATGGATGTTTTTTGCACAGGAGGAGGCCGTGCGGTCCGTAGTTCCTGCACTGCTCAACAAAGATCTGTCTGCATCGAACTCACAGTACATTGCTTTCCGTTTTGATTGTTTGGCTCATAGCCCTGGAGCCTACGGCAACACAAGTGAATATCGAAACACTTAAATATTCAGACACTTTCTGAATCAGCCACACTTTCAGTCAGTGAGCTCAGGACTCCCACCACACTGGGAAAATAGGTTCTCCTCAACTCCCCTCTTAGCTTTCTACCTGTGAACTTCAATCTATGCCCCCTGTGTATTGACATGTCTACGAATGGAAAAAGCAGCTTCCAGTTATCCTTTCTATGCCCTTCAAAATCTTAAACATCTTTACCAGTTCCCCTTGTCTGCTTCAATCTTGGCATCGGTCAGATGGGCAGGTCAGTGGCAGATTGATATAGCCTGAAGAAGGATTAAGATAAGAGAGTACTTAATGTGGCAAAGCCTGTCGTGCCCGATGGAGGTCAGCAACGGCAGTCAGCAGTGAAGTCCACCGGCAAGGATGGGCGGGCCTTAGCCCAGCGCAGGGGAATACGAACCGTCATGGGGGAAGCCTCGGCCAGAGTGTCTGAAAACTCGTGGCTTAAGAAAGGACTGTAATGTTTGACTTTTTAAACTTTTGTTTTTATTTTTCTACTGTTATACTAAGAAGACTGTAGTGCTGAACTTTTTAACGTATTCAATTATTTTTATAACATAGAGCATGGAACAGTACAGCTCAGTACAGGCCCTTCGGCCCACGATGTTGTCCCGAACTATTACCCTCATCCTAAGGTCTGTCTCACCTCCACCACTACCTTATACCGTCATCCATGTACTTGTCTAATGGCCGATTAAATGCCCCTAATGAGGCCGACTCCACTACTCTCTCCGGCTTTGCGTTCCACTCCCCTACGACTGAGTAAAGAAGGATGGATAAATTTTCTACATTTGCAACTGAAATTTCGTACCGAGGTACTTTGTACCTGAGATGGCACCGTCTGAGGTGGCATTGCACTCCTGTACCCTGTATTGAATATGTGTGATAATAAAACCTAAGTCTAAATCTAATGCATAGCAGGACACTGGGAAGCTTAGAGGAGAAAAGGGATCCTAGGGTGCTAGTTCATAAATTCCTGAAGGGGTCAGGTCAGGCTAGTAAGGGTTGTTACAAAGACATATGGGACATCTCCCTTTATCAGATGGTAAGAGTGGGGAGGTCACTTTGTGCTGTTTAAAAGTTTGGTTAGGCCACAGCTGGAGTTGTGTGTGGCATTTTGGTCACCACCCATCAGGAAGGATGTGATTGCACTGGAGGGAATGAAAAGGATGTTGCATATGTTGGAGCATTTTAGCTGTGAAGAAAGGCTGGAAAAATTCAGATTATTTTCTGTGAAGCAGAGAAGTTTTCGGGGTTGAGTGGAGGTCCTGATAGAGGCATATAAGATTATGAGAGGTAAAGATAGGTTGAGTAGAAAGCATTGTTCCCCTTAGTTAAATCATCAATAACGGTAGGGCATAATGTTAAAGAGAAACACGGGAAATTTAGCAGAGGTTTGAGGAAAATCGTTTTCATCCAGAGTGTGGTGAAGGTCTGGAATGCATTGCCTGGGAGGGAAGTTGAAACAGGAAACCTCACACCCTTTGAAAAGTACTTGGATGAGCACTTGTAATGGCATAATATTTTTGAGAATGGTCTAGTGTGTAAAAATGGGACTAGTATATGTCGCAGTGTGTTTTTAGAGGTACAGCCTTAGTGGGCCGTAGGACCTCTTCTGTACTCTATGATTCCATGAGAACCCCCAGCCCAGGCAGCATCTTGGTTTTTTCAGTAATGTCCACGATCACACCCTTCATAGTGTGATCCCTTGCCTTGTTAGCCCTCCCGAGTTCGTCAGCTCACACTTTTCCGGGTTGAGTTCCAATTGCTGTGTCCAGCTGACCAGTGTGCTGATCTCCTCCTGAAGTTTATTCTTTCTGTCTGTCAACCAATTTTGGGTCCAGTGTACCACTTTGCCTTTGATCCCATGGCTGTTATTTACATGACCATTCCGTCGATATCCTCCTCACTAAATTAGTCATTCGCTAGCAACACGGTCATACACACTGTGTTTAAGCCAAAATGATGAATCTCGTTGACAAATTTCAAGGGTCCTTGTGGCAAGCCCTGCACAACCCCACTGAAAGCAAACATCCTGTCAAATAGATATCCCTCTACCATCAATCACCCTGTGCTCTCTGCCTCAGCCTGTTTTGGCTCCAGCGTGCCTCTTTGCCTTTGATCCCGTTGACTGTTGCTTTCTTGATCAGTCTGCCAAGGGGGGCTTTACTAAGTCCACATCGAATGCATAAGCTCATCAACACTCCAACATCTCCTCAAAAAAGGATCAAATTTCTGAAACGTGACCTCACCTTAACAAATCCATACTGACTATCCCTGATTACTTCATGGAAGTACATTCTACCCCTAAGAATGCCTCTTTATAGCTTCTCCAGTGCTGAGATTATTCTGACTGGCCTTTAATTTCCTGGTCTGTTCCTCTCTCCATTTGTTCATCGTAGGACAATGTTCATCGTCCTTCATGACTTCACGTGTGATTGACAAGTGTTTGAAAATTGCTGACAGGGGCCCAAATATCTCCTCCCTCACTTCCCTTGCTCGCTGGTATACATTTCAGTTCGGCCTGTAGATGTATCCACTTTTAAATTTGCTAAACCAGCTGCATCTTCCGATGTCTAAACTTCTGATGTTCCTAGGTCCTCTGCCCTGATATCAATACTTGCAGTGTCCTTTTCCATTGTAAAGATTGACGCAAAATATTCATTGAGGACAGTGCCCATGTTTTCCAGGTCCACACAAAGATTATCTCTGTGAAAAGAACGAGGAGATATTAGAGAGGTTTGAGATTTACAATCAAGAAAGAAATGACTTCCTTGGAGAATCATACAACATACATTGTCCATTGGTGCCAAGAAACAGAAGTTTTTGTTTCCACAGTTGTTTGCAAATCGCCAATCAAGATCATAAAATAATGTTTTAAGATAATTTACAAAGCAAGGCAATTGAGGAAGATATATTGGATGTATTGAACTCTTAACTACCTCCGTTAAGTTTCGGAATATCAAGTTTTTTCTTATGGATAACTTTTGCAGACCTCTTCAAACAAGGAGCTGAACCCACAGAATTATGTGACCAACAAAGCCTGAGCCTTTTGCTTCACAATGCAGTCCAGATCCCTCGGCAGCTGGGTGAGGTACCTTCATTTGGAGGCAGCAACATTGAACCAAGTGTCTGCAGTTGCTTCCAACATGTAAGTGTGCTCTGCGCCACTTCAGAAGGTCAAGTGGGTCTACTTGCCAGTATGAATTTTGTGCTCATTTTCGGTTTGAATTAGTTCCAGAGGCCAACATGTACCACCACTAATCCAAGGCTATCATGTTTATAAATAGTCAATGTTTTTAATCATTAATTTAATAAAAACAATGTCAGAAACCCCAATGATAGTGTATTAGATATGTCTGAGGATAGCGGATGTAAACTTGACATAATTAATCATGCAGCTGATCTTTTATTTTCTTCTAGGGCCAGAACAAACCAGAGATTGATGTTAAACACTTTGTAGAGTGGATGAGATTGGAGCCTCAGTCCATGGTGTGGCTGCCTGTTCGACACCGTGTGGCAGCTGCTGAAACTGCAAAACATCAGGCTAAGTGTAACATCTGCAAAGAGTACCCACTCGTAGGTTTCAGGTGAGATGTGCAAACCAGCAGAAAGTTAGAGGGAGTTAGTTTTTAAAGAAAGCTTTTACTTTAGATGTTCTATTAGAAACTCCATCAGTCAACAACACAACTGAGATCATCACAAAACCCGAACAAATTCATGGACCAGAGAAGTAATTAGGACAAATTAAGTATCAACTTCTTTACCTTAATTTTTTGTGAGAGGTGAGTGCTGCATGCTTTTGGTATTTTGTTCGCAGTTGCATTGATCACAGACACTGTGGCTCAGAACGGATTGTGACTCGACTTCCGGTTGGTTCTGTAATTTGCAATTATTGGGAATTTACAGAAAGGCCTTTTTATTAGTCCTGTAATCAGTGTGTGTGCATCCTATGAAAGTGATTGCTGTGTTGTTGCTAAATGATCGATAAAACTTCTTGTCCACAACTAGTAAATTAAATTGCAGATTTGGACAGGATTTCTAAGGGGTAAATTGAACCTTTTTGGTTAACTATTCTCCTACATTTCTAAGATTGGCCATCTTGGAGAAGGTGCGTGTTACTGCCATTGATCTGATCAAACAACTCTCTGTCTGAGAAGAACTGGAGTGAGAGCCCAACTGTGGATGAAACTATGACTGCCATAACTAAATCAAGAGCAACAACGACCCGGAGTCAATTGAATTCCATCTGAAGCTTGAGGAATGGTGGCCTAACTCTGAAGGCCAAGATCTGTTAGCTTTTCATGGACTATGAGGAACAGGGCAGGATTTCACAGAATCTTTAAGATGCCATATCTTGTACAAAACTGAAGGAGAAATGTCAGATTGCTCAAAGAACCATGAGATCACCAGCCTTTGCATTGCTGGGAAGATTCTGGCAAGGTTACTTCTGAATAGGTTTATACCACCATGGCAAATGAAAACCTTCCGTGCGAAGGGAACTTTGTGAAAATGTTGGAGAGAGACAGAGCAGGACCAATTTACAATAACGATTCCAGGGTTGAGATATCTCATTATGAAAATTGATTAGAGGAATTGGGACAGCTTTCCTCGAAGATGCTGAGACTTAGAAGAGATTATTTTGAATCTTGCAAAATCATTTGAGGTCTGGTCAGAGTAGACGAGGGGAAGACTTTGCTACTTGTGACAGAATTGAGAATAAGATGCAGAGGTTTGAAGTGATTGACTAAAGAAGTAACTGCAGTGTAAGAAATAGCTTTATCACAGTCTATAGAATGCATTACCTCGAGGAGGCAGTTTCAGTAAAAGATGCAAGAAAGCACTAGTTGATTAGTTAAAGAGAAATAATGTGCAGGTTAAGGAAAAGGCACTAATTTGTGAGATGTATTTGGAGATCTAGTTCAAACATGATGGACCAAATGGCTTCCTTTTACTGTGATTTGGACTTAAAATTACTTTAAAGTAAAGTGTAATTGGCTCTGGGACACGGCGGAAAAGGGTGAGGTAAACAGGACATGAGTGATCGCAGACTTGACAGTTCGAGGGACAGATAGGAGATTTTGTAGCCGCAATCAGGAATCCAAACACAGAACTTGCATGAAAGAACAAAGAAGAGGAATAGATTCAGTTGCCCCGAGCGAAGACTGTGACCACACCTTCACCCGCTGTTGGAGAATCTGCCTGATATGAATGAACCAACCACCAATAGGTCCGCAACCAATAAGCACAACTTTCCTCGCGTGTTCATCCAGTGAGAAGCACCAAGAGGAAGGCAGCCTTTTTCCTACATTTTGTAAGCTTGACCATTTGGGAAGAGAGCCCCCCTTCTCTGACATTCTGTTCTCTAAAGATCAAATGTATTGGTTCCTGATGTTGCGTGAGGCCAGTGAACTTCCACAATTCTACCACACTGTTGCTTCCAAATCTATTTCTTTCCTTACCATCTTCTCATGTTTCATCTTCTCAATCAACCGTCTGTCTGTGTTTCTTCCGAATGTTGTTCAGAAAAGTAACTCCTTTCATCCCTTTAACTTCCAAATTATGTTTGTTCCTCACGGAAACTGGTATTCTGCTTCACTTTATCTATTGCCTTGAAAATTCTGGACTAATCTGTAATTGACAGTGAGTTTCCTGTTAGCAGTGCTATTTACAAGAGGATTAACTGAACTTAACCACTTCAGTGCATAATTTAATATTGCCTTGCATATCTCCAAAAATTTTAAGAGCCTGCTGTTTGTACTTTTATGTTGGTTTTCATGGCTATTTAGTTTCTGCTCACACATTTGAGTGCTTGCTGAGTCTCAGAGTTTGGCTTCATGACAGGAATCCTGAAGGCAATATCCTCTGTTTTGCACCATCTCATCGTATTGATGACCTACATTCTGTATGCAGTTCTATCCATTCATCTGTTGATAATTTCACAACACATTGATCAAGTCCTTCCATTTCAAGAGAACATTTTCCATTCTTGCAAGGGATTTGGCTATCACTGGTGAAGTTATCATTTGTTGTCCTTCACTAATTGCCGTTGAACTGAGTGGATGGCTGGGAGGGTGGTTCAGAGCTACCTACATTGCTGTGGCTCTGCAGCCACATGTAGTGGTGTAAGGATGATCGAATACTCCCCGAAAGGACATGAGTGAATCGGATGGGTTTTTACCAACATTTGTTGATAGTTTCATGATAGTGTTGCTGGAAATAACTTTTAGTTCTGGGTATTTTTTAATGAAATGTAAATTTGACCAGCTACAGTGTTGGAACATGAACCTACATTCTCCAGAGCATTTAGCTCAATGATATTGCCACTATACCACTGTGACTCAGCCATTATTGCAGTTTATTTCTTCGCTATTTCTTCTCTTTCCCTGGAGTACTTCCCTTCTGCTGTCTGAGCTGAAAATGTGTGTCCTCCTCCTTCAGTGTTGCCTTTACAGCTTCACATGTTACAATCGCTGCTCGTCAGATTTACCTTTTCCAGGAAGATTCTGGCAAGGTTACTCTGGTGGTTTATGCCACCATGGCAGATGAAAACCTTCCATACTATGGGAACGTTGCAGAGCAGAAGAAATTTAAATAATTCCAGGGATGGGATATCCCATTATGAAAATTGACTGGGGGAGTTGGGACAGTTTTCCTTGACTGACCTAGCATTTGCTTCTCCCCACACAATTTTGCCGTTTCTTCAAAATAAAAAAAAATACATAATTTAACTACTTAACTTGCATTCCTTGGATGGTTAAAAATATCCAAACAAAAATGAACATTTCTCTTACTTCTTGTTCTTCCTTAATAGGTGCCGCAGCCTCAAACACTGAAATTATGACATCTGCCGAAGCTGTTTCTTTTCGGGACGCACATCCAAGGGGCACAAGTTACATTACCCAATGGTGGAGTACTGCACTTCAGTGAGTAATACATTGTTCCACTTGATAGAATTATTCCGATCTGTGGAAACTTAGGGATTTAACCATTTAAATACAATCTGCCCTCAAAGTTGAAGTAGTTTGCTAAAATGATAAAAGGCCAACAGCTTAAATCAGGCTTCAATACCAGAAATACAATGTTGTGCAGAAGCTCTTTGAGGTCAAGTTGAGGCTCACGCCCACTCTTTTCTCCAGCTTTGTCACCACCATTCTTAATCTCATCAAGAACAAGCTTCCCAGTGGCCTGAACAGGATGGATGGAAAACCTTTTCACCTCAACCAGTTAAAATCACAGAAGAAAATGACACTGACCTCGCTTCTGGAACTTCAGTATGTGGTTCACAACGTCATTTCCGCTCGCAGAAGTCTTCAAATCTCCCTTAAGGCCTTTGCAGAAGTATACTGAAGAATTAGCCTCAACCTTAAATTTGCCACCCAGGTTGATGGGGTTGTTAGGAAGGCATACCGTGTGTTAGGCTTCATTGGTAGAGGGATTGAGTTTCGGAGCCATGAGGGCATGTTGCAGCTGTACAAAACTCTGGTGCAGCCGCACTCGGAGTATTACGTACAGTTCTGGTCGCCGCATCATAGGAAGGATGTGGAAGCGTTGGAAAGGGTGCAGAGGAGATTTACCAGGATGTTGCCTGGTATGGAGGGAAGGCGTTATGAGGAAAGGCTGAGGGACTTGAGGCTGTTTTCGTTCGAGAGAAGAAGATTAAGAGGCGACTTAATAGAACCATACAAGATGATCAGAGCATGAGATTGGGTGGACAGTGAGAGTCGTTTGGCTCGGATGGCCATGTTTGACACGGTGGGGCATAGCTTTAAATTGAGGGGTGATAGATATAGGACAGAAGCCAGAGGTAGGTTCTTTACTCAGAGAGTAGTAACGGCATGGAATGCCCTGCCTGCAACAGTAGTAGACTTGCCAACTTGAAGGGCATTGAAATGGTCGTTGGATAAACATATGGATGATAATGGAATAGTGTAGTTTTGATGGGCTTCAGGTTGGTTTCACAACATCAAGGCCGAAAGGGCCTGTACTGCGCTGTTATGTTCTGTGTTCGAACCTCAAGATGACTCAAATCCTTTACCAATCTGTCAAGTTGTGGCCCATCTTTTCATCAAAATTAATAGAGAAATTCTCCCAAATGTAGAACATTTCCCTTAGATGGGACGCTCTCTCTCTTTTAAGGCTGACATCGATACAGAGATTCTAACATTACGTCCAATCTGCGAGTGGCACCTTTGGACTCCAGAGGATGAGAATGCTCAATTGTGACATCTCTGCTGATCGCAAGATCCTTGAGTTCAAGGCATGCATCGTTCAGCCTCTTCTATATGACTGTGAAACCTGGATAACATAGAGCTGCCACTTCAAGACCCTTTCAGCACAGTTTTGTCATGGATTCTCCACATCAGCTAGGAGGAAAAACCTCCTAGCATCAGCATTGATGCCATGATGATTTGAAACAAACCCCATTGGGCTGGCCATGTACTTTGGATGCCTAAGTTATGACTACCAAAGTAAATTTTTGCCAACTCAAGGAAGGCATCTGATCAAGAAGTAAAAGGAAGCATTTCAAACACCTTGAAATGTTCCTTCAAGAAATACTACATCGAGGTCAAAGTATGGGATATCCCCATTCAGAAGAAACCAACTTGGTGAATCTCCTGTATGAAGGCACATAATTCTTCAACAGCGCCAGACAAGAAGTTGAAGTGTGGGAAAGGAACTGGAGAAAGGAATGCTGGTGTTCTCAAGGCCAAGACCACTTCCATCACACTGAAAGACCTCCTCAACATGTGGTCAGATATGTGGCTCTAGTTGAGGCTAATCAACCCACACAGAGCTCATGACCTGTGATATGGAATTTCCAAGCTGGGCAATCATACTCATCAGCCAGTGATGGCTCTTAATATTGTGCAGAATGTGATTTGATCACAAATGAGTACTGTGTGTAGCTTTGAGCATTGCCACAGAAAGACCAGGTTTTATAGAATAATCAGAATGGTGCTGCATGAGAAACTGGAATTAGGAGGAGATAGGTGATACTTAATTGTTATTTGTTTCTGGGCCATTGGCATCGCTAACTGGGCCAGCATTTACTTCCCATCCTTAGTTACCCTTGTAATTGGTGAATCAATGTAGCCCATGTGCTGTAGGTAGACTCAGTCAGCCAGGGGAGAATTTCCAGGACTTTGACCCAGTGGTAGTGAAAGAACAGCAATATATTTCCAAGTTGAGATGGTGAGTGGCTTAGACAGGGTGTTGTAGGTGGTGCTGTTCCCATATATCTGTTACGCTTGCCCTTGTAGATGAAATTTGTCATAGGTTTGGAAAGTCCTGTCTCAGGATCTTTTGCAGATTTCTCAGTGCATCTCATAGATGGTGCACACTGCTGCTATTGAGCACTGCAGGGAGGAGGCTGCTTTTTCCTGGATGGTGTCGAACTTCTTGAGTGCTTTCGCAGCTGCACCCATCTAGGCAAGTGGGGATTATTCCACCATTCTTCTGACTTGTTCCATGTAGCTGGTGGACAGGCTTGGGGAATCAGGAGGTGAGTCACTTGATGCAGTAATCGGAGCTTTGGGCCTGCTCTAGTAGCCACTGCATTTAAATAGGAAGTCCAGTTGAATTTCTGTTCAGTGGTAAAACCCGGGATTTTGATAGCGGACAATTCAGTGATGGTGACACCTTTGAATGTCAAGGGACAATTTATGGATTTTCTCTTCCTGGAGATGGTCATTACCTGGTATTTGTGCAGTATAAATGCGACTTGCCAATTACCAGCCCAAGCCGAGACATCGTTCCGGCCTTGTTGCATTTGGACATGGACAGATTCAGTATCTGAGGAGTGGTGAATGATGCTGAATATTCTGCTATCCCTGGTGAACATCCCCACTTCTGAGCTTATGATGGAGAGATGATGGGATAAATCAGCTGAAGATGGTTAGGCTTCGGACTGTACCCTCAGGACCTCCTGCAGGTGACCTCTAACAACCAAAATGCCAATCATGAGAGGCGATGACCTAATGGTATTATGACTAGACTATTAATCCAAACACTCAGGTAATGTTCTGAGGACCTGGTTCAAATTCCACCATGGCACATAATGGAATTTAAATTCAATGAAAATCTGGAATTAAGCGTCTAATGATGATCGTAAATCCATTGCCAATTGTCGGAAAACCCCATCTGATTCACTTATGTTCTTTAGGGAAGGAAACTGCGTGGCCTGCTGTGGCCTACATGGAACTCCAGATATCAGTTGGGCAATTTGGGATGGGCAATAAAAGCAGGTCTAACCAGCAATTACGTCTTTCCGATTCAAGAATGAAAAAATATCGTCCTCTGTACAGATATTATTCCAACCAGTGGTGAGTTTCTGCTGGATTCCCACCAGCTCCAGTTATGCGAGCGCTCTTTGATGCCACACTCGGTCAAATGTAGCCATCCTTAGCTCACCTCGGGAATTCAACTCTTTTGACCATGTTTGAACAAAAGCTGTAATGAAGTCAGGAGCTGATGAGGTGGCAGAATTGAGGATCTTGTACAGGGATCCGAGGGATGTGGCATATCGAGATTTCCAGAAAGAATTTGACCAGTTGCTGCATAAAAAAGTGAACCAGAAGGTTAGATCCAAGGGGATTAAGGGTAGAATATTGGTTTGAATAAAGGGCTGGCTAACTGACAGAAAGCTGAGTGTCAGGATAAATGAGTCTTTGCCTGGATGGTGAATTGTTACTGGTGGGTTGCTGCGGGGTTCAGGTCTCTGACCTGAATTATTTGTAACGTATACAAATGATCTGTAAGCAGAGACAAAATGTAACATAACAGAATGCGTGGATGATTCTGAAAGAGATGGGAAAACAGCCTGTGATGTGAAATAAAACAGAGACAGCTGAATATTGACAGGCGAGGAGAATGGACCAGAATCTGGCAGGTGGTTAATGTGCATAAGCACAAGGCTTGCCTATTTTGTCCATGAAAAAAAGGGCGCATTTTTATTTAAATGGAGGGAAGGTTCAAAGTGTGTCAGTGCAGAGTTGTCTGGCTGTCTTTGTAGCTGAAAGTGGGTATGCAGGAAGAGCATAGCATAAGAAAGGCAGATGGAACTCTGGCATTTATCACCAAAGGACTGGATCATTAAAGTAACACAGTGTTTTTCCGAACACATTGGGTGTTGGTGAGACCAAAGTATTGTGTCCAGTTTTGATCCCCTTACTGAGGATGGATACATCTGCACTGGAGGCAGTTCAGAGGAGGTTGGACTGATTGATTCCCGGGATGAAAGGGCTGTCATATGAGAAGTTGCTGAGTAGCTTGTGCCTGTACTTGCTGGTGTTTGAGAGAGTGAGGGGGTGGTTCTGATTGAGGTATATAAAATAGTAAAGGGGATTGAAAAGATGGGCATTGAGCACATGTTCGCCATTGTGGGACAGTCTCAAACAAGAAGCTGTAGCTATCGAGTGAGAGATGGAATGTTCAAAATGGAGATGAGGAGAGAGTTGTGAATCTGTGGAATTCATTGCCCCTGAATGCAATGGAGGCAGCACCAATCGACCGATTCAAGAAAGAAATAGATATGTTTCTGATGAAAAATAGGGAGAAAGGGCCATGGGGAGCAGGCAGGAGAGTGGAGTTGAGATCAGGAAAGGATCAGCAACCACGGCTAACAAGATCAGTCAGGGACAGGATGAAAGCAAAAGAAAAAGCATAAAATGTGGTGTGGTTCGTGGGAAGCCAGTGGATTGGGAAGCCTTTCGAAAACTAGCGGCGGACATGTAAAAAGGCAATAAGGGGGAAGATGATGAAATTTGAGGGCAATATTAACGAGGGTAATATGGAAAAAAATTGCATGAGTTTTTTTCAGCTAGAAAAGGTATGAGAAAGGCAAGAGTACAAATAAAGAGAACAAAGAAAATTACAGCACAGGAACAGGCCCTTCGGCCCTCCGAGCCTGCTCCGATCGAGATCCTCTGTCTAACCTGTCACCTATTTTCTAAGGGTCTGTGTCCATTTGCTCCCTGCCTATCCATGTACCTGTCCATAAGACCATAAGACATAGGAGTGGAAGTAAGGCCATTCGGCCCATCAAGTCCACTCCGCCATTTCAGTCATGGCTGATGGGCATTTCAACACCACTTGCCTGCACTCTCCCCATAGCCCTTGATTCCTTTTGAGATCAAGAATTTGTCGATGTCTGCCTTGAAGGCATCCAACGTCCCGGCCTCCATGCACTCTGCGGCAATGAATTCCACAAGACCACCACTCTCTGGCTGAAAAAATGTCGTCTCATTTCAGTTTTAAATTTACCCCCTCTAATTTTAAGGCTGTGCCCACGTGTCCAAGTCTCCCCGCCTAGCGGAAACAACTTCCTAGCGTCCACTCCTTCTAAACCATACATTATCTTGCAAGTTTCTATTAGATCTCCCCTCAACCTTCCAAACTCTAACGAGGACTATCCCAGGATCCTTAGCCGTTCATCATACGTTAAACCTACCATTCCAGGGATCATCCGTGTGAATCTCCGCCGGACATGCTCCAGGGCTAGTATGTCCTTCCTGAGGTTCAAAATTGGACACAGTATTCTAAATGGGGCCTAACTAGAGCCTTCTAAAGCCTCAGAAGCACATCGCTGCTTTTATATTCCAACTCTCTTGAGATAAACAACAACATTACGTTCGCTTTCTTAATTACGGACTCGACCTTCAAGTTAACTTGTAGACAATCCTGGACCAACACTTCCAGATCCCTTGGCACTTCTGACTTGCGAATTTTCTCACCATTTAGAAAATAGTCCATGCCTGTATTCTTTTTTCCAAAGTGCAAAACCTCACATTTACTCACATTGAATTTCATCAGCCATTTCCTGGGTCACTCTCCTAAACTGTCTACATCTTTCTGCAGCTTCCCCACCTCCTCAGTACGACCTGACTGTCCACCTATCTTCGTATCATCGGCAAACTTCGCCAGAATGCCCGCAGCCCCTTCATCCAGATCATTAATATATAAGGTGAACAGATGTGGCCCCAACACTGAACCCTGCGGGACACCGCTCGTCACCGGTTGCCATTCTGAAAAAGAGCCTTTTATCCCAACTCTCTGCCTTCTGTCAGACAGCCAGTCCTCAATCCAAGCCAGTAGCTCACCTTGAACACCATGGGCCCTCACCTTGCTCAGCAGCGTCCTGTGAGGCACTGTATCAAAGGCCTTTTGGAAGTCTAGATAGATAACATCTACTGGGATTCCCTGGTTTAACATACTTGTTACCTCTTCAAAGAATTCTAATAGGCACGACGTCCCCTGACTAAATCCATGCTGACTTGTTTTAATCTGACCCTGCACTTCCAGGAATTTAGAAATCTCATCCTTGACAATGGATTCTAGAATTTTACCAACTACTGAGGTTAGGCTAATCGGCCTGTAATTTTCCATCTTTTGCCTTGATCCTTTCTTAAACAAGTGAGTTACAACAGCAATTTTCCAATCATCTGGGACTTTCCCTGACTCCAGTGACTTTTGAAAGATCACGACCAATGCCTCCGCGATTTCCTCAGCCACCTCCCACAGAACTCTAGGATGTAGCCCATCGGGGCCAGGAGATTTATCAATTTTTAGACCCTTTAGGTTTTCTAGCACTTTCTCTTTTGAAATGCCTACCGTACTCAACTCTGCCCCCTGACTCTCCCTAATTGTTGGCATACTACTCATGTCTTCCACTGTGAAGACTGACGCAAAGTACTTATTGAGTTCTTCAGCTATTCCCTGATCTCCCATTACTAGCCTTCCAGCATCAATTTGGAGCGGCCCAATATCTACTTTGGCCTCTCATTTGTTTCTTGTGTATTGAATGAAGCTTTGACTATCATTTCTAATATTACTAGCTAGCCTACCTTCAAAATGATCTTCTCCTTCCTTGTTGCTCTCTTTGTTATCCTCTGTCTGTTTTAGTAGCCTTCCCAATCTTCTGATTTCCCAGTGCTCTTGGCCACTTTATAGGCTGTCTCTTTTACTTTGATATATTTCCTGACTTCCTTTGTCAGCCATGGCTGTCTAATCCCACCCCAGATAATCTTTGTTTTCTTTGGCATGAACCTCTGTACTCTGTCCTCAATAACACGTCTCAACTCCTGCCATTGTTGGTGTACTGTCTTCCCCGCTAGGCTCTGCTTCCAGTCGATCTTCGTCAATTCCCCTCTCATGCCCCTGTAATTACCTTTATTTAACTGGAATACCATTCCATCCGATTTTGCCTTCTGTCTTTCAAACTGCAGACCGAACTCTCCCATATTATGATCACTGCCTCCTAAGTGTTCCCTTACTTTAAGATCTTTTGTAAAGTCTGGCTCAGTGCATAGCACCAAGTCCAGAATAGCCTGTTCCCTTCTGGGCTCCATCACAAGCTGTTCCAAAAAGCCATCCTGCAAACATTCCATGAACTCTTTTTCTTTGGATCCACCAGCAACATTATTCACCCAATCCACCTGCATGTTGAAGTCCCCCATGATCACCGTGACCTTGCCTTTCTGACGTGCCCTATTTATTTCTTGGTGCATCTTGCGCCCCTCATCCTGATCACTGTTAGGAGGTGTGTACATAACTCCCATTATAGTTTTTTTTGCCTTTGTGGTTCCTCAATTCCACCCACATAGACTCCACATCTTCTGACCCTATGTCATTTAGTGCCGTAGATCTCATTCCATTCTTAACGAACAAGGGAACCCCACCCGCTCTGCCCACCTCCCTCTCTTTTCGATATGTTGTGAATCCTTGGATGTTTAACTGCCAGTCCTGAGCTCCCTGCAACCATGTCTCTGTGCTGCCAACCACATCATAATCATTCAAGAGGATTTGTGCTGTTAATTCATCTACTTTGTTGCGAATGCTAAGAGCATTTAGATGAAGTGTCTCAATGCGAGCTTTCTAATCAATATGAGAGAGGTTGGACATGCCAAGATGCCTTAAGTTATCCTTCCTTTTTGCTGTATTCCTAGTCTGCCTCGAGCTGAAATCCACCTGCACACATGCTATCCTGTTGCTTATCTTTCCATTTAACTCCATACTCCCTGTCTCTTTCACTTTCCCTTCCCCCCGACTCACGAGTTTAAAGTCTTACTGACCACCCTATTCATCTTTTTTGCTGGAACACTGGTTCCAGATCGGTTCAGGTGGAGACTGTCCCGATGGTACAGATCCCCCCCGGTTCCAAAACTGATGCCAATGCCCCATGAAATGGAATCCCTCTTTCCCACACCAATTCCTTCGCCACATGTTTACTTCCCTAACTTTCTTTTCGCTATGCCAATTGGCACGTGGCTCGGGCAGTAATCCAGAGATTATGACCCTTGAGGACCTGTACTTCAATTTCTTTCCTCGTGTTTCATAATCCCTGAGCAGGACCTCTACCCTAGCTTTGCCTATGATGTTAGTCCCAACGTGGACCACAACAACCGGATCTTCCCCCTCCTGCTCCAATATCTTTTCAACCCGGTCGGAGATGTCTCGCACCCTGGCACCGGGCAGGCAACACACCGTGCGGGACGCCCGATGCAGCTTGCACAGGATACTATCTGTCCCTCTAATTATAGAATCCCTGATCACAACTACCTGTCTTTTTGCTCCCCCCCTCTTGAATGACCTTGTGCGCCACGGTGCCATGGTCAGCTGGCTCATCCTGTCCACAGTCCTTTTCCTCAACCGTACAGGGAGCAACAATCTCATACCTGTTGCAGGTATCTGTCCAGATATATCTGAAAAGACGCTCATGTGTCTGCATCTACCAGCTCCGCTGGCACCGCGTTCCAGGCACCCACCACCCTCTGTGTATAGAACTTTACACGCCTATCTCCCTTAAACTTTCCTCCTCTCACTCTGAACTCATGACCCCTAGTAATTGAGTCCCCCACTCTGGGGAATAAGCTTCTTGCTATCCACCCTGTCTCTCCCCTCATGATTTTGTAGACCTCATCAGGTACCCCCAATCTCCATCTTTCTCATGAACATAATCCTAATCTACTCAACCTCTCTTCATAGCTAGCACCCTCCATACCAGGCAACATCCTGGTGAACCTCCGCTGCACCCTGCCCAAAGCGTCCACGTCCTTTTGGTAACGTACACAGTACTCTAAATGTGGCTGAACCAAAGTCTTATACAACAGTACATGACCTGCTAACTCTTGTACCCAATACCCCGTCCGATGAAGGAAAGCATGCCGTATGCCTTCTTGACCACCCTCTTCACCTGGCTTGCCACCTCCAGGGAACAATGGACCTGAACACCCAGGTCTCTCTGTTCATCAATTTTCCCTAGGACTTTACCATTTACTGTATAGTTCGCCCTTGAATTAGATCTTCCAAAATGCATCACCTCACATTTGCCCGGATCGAACTCCATCTGCCATTTATCTGCCACACTCTGCAGTCTATCTATATTCTGCTGTAATCTCTGACAGTCCCCCTCACTATCTGCTGCTCCACCAATCTTAGTGTCATCTGCAAACTTGCTGATCAGACCACCTACACCTTCCTCCAAATCATTTACGTATATCACAAACAACAGTGGTCCCAGCACAGAACCTTGTGGAACACCACTGGTCACAGGTCTCCAATTTGAGAAACTCCTTACTACCGCTACTCTCTGTCTCCTGTTGCCGAGCCCATTTTTTTTTTATCCATCGAGCGAGCACACCCTGGACCCCATGCGACTTCACTTTCTCCATCAGCCTGCCATGGGGAACCTTATCAAACACCTTACTGAAGTCCATGTAAATGACATCTACAGCCTTTCCCTTTCAATCAACTTTGTCACGTCGTCAAAGAATTCTATTAAGTTGGTTAGACATGACCTTCCCTGCACAAAACCATGTTGCCTATCACTGATAAGCTGATTTGCTTCCAAATGGGAACAGATCCTATCCCTCAGTATCTTCTCCAGTAGCTTCCCGACCACTGACGTCAGGCTCACTGGTCAATAATTACCTGGGTTATCCTTGCTAACCTTCTTAAACAAGGCGACAACATGAGCAAGTCTCCAGTCCTCCGGGACCTCACCCGTGTCTAAGGATGCTGCAAAGGTATCTGTTAAGGCCCCGGCTATTTCCTGTCTCGCTTCCCTCAATAACCTGGTATAGATCCCCACCTTAATGCCTTTTTGGAGACCCAACACTTCATCCTTCCTTGTGTCAACTTGACCTGGAGTAAGCAAACATCTATCCCTCACATCACCATCTGTCATGTCCCTCTCCTTGATGAATACCGATGCAAAGTATTTGTTAAGAATGTCAAGATAATACAATGGGAGGCTGGATGAACACAGCAGGCCAAGCAGCATCTCAGGAGCACAAAAGCTCCTGAGATGCTGCTTGGCCTGCTGTGTTCATCCAGCCTCACATTGTATTATCTTGGAATTCTCCAGCATCTGCAGTTCCCATTATCTCTGTTAAGAATGTCACCCATTTTCTCTGACTCAGTGCATAACGTTGCTTCTTTGTCCTTAAGTGGGCCAATCCTTCCTCTAGTTACCCTCTTGCTCTTTATATATGAATAAAAGGCTTTGGGATTTTCCTTAACCATGTTTGCCAGCAATATCTCATGTCTTCTCTTAGCCCTCTTCATCCCTCGTTTCAGATGCGCTCGAAATTCCCCGTGTTCTTCCAAAGATTCATCTCTCTTCAGTCGCCTGGACCTAATCTATGCTTCCTTTTTCCTCTTGGCTAGTCTCACAATTTCATCTGTCACCCATGGTTCCCTCATCTTGCCTTTTCTGTTCCTCATTTTCACAGGAACATGTCCTGCACGCTAATCAAACTCTCTTTCAAAGCCTCCCACATATCAAATGTGGATTTACCTTCAAACAGTTTCTCCCAATCTAAATTCCCCAGATGCTGCCAAATCTTGGTATAGTTGGCCTTCCCCCAGTTTAGAACTCTTCCTTTAGGACCACTGCCATCCTTGTCGATGAGTATTGTAAAACTTAGGGAATTGTGGTCGCTATTTCCAAAGTCACTCCCTGCTGTAATTTCAACCATCTGGCTGGGTTCATTCCCCAGCACCAGGTCCAGTATGGCCCCTTCCCGAGTTGGACTACATACACACTGCTCTTGAAAACCCTCCTGGACACACCTTACAAATCCTGCTCCATCTTGACCCCTAACACTAAGTGAATCCCAGTCAATGTTGGGAAAATTAAAATCTCCCATCACCACCACCCTGTTTCTCCTACACCTTTCCATTATCTGTTTACATATTTGTACCTCTATCTCACGCTCGCTGTTGGGAGGCCTGTAGTACAGCCCCAGCATTGTTACTGCATCCTTCCTATTTCTGAGTTCTACCCATATTGCCTCAATGCTTGAGCCCTCCATGGGGCCCTCCTTCAGTACAGCTGTGATATCGTCTTCGACCAGTATTGCAACTGACATTAAAAAGTAGCAGTAGATCACTGGAAAAGGAGGCTGAAGAATCAGTATGAGGAATGAAGAAATGGAAGAGGAACTGAACAGGTACTTTGTATCAGTCTTCATGGTGGAAAACACCCATCGCATACTAGAACTTTGAGAGTTAGGGGCAGTGGTGAATTTCATAGCCATAACTAAGGAAAAGGTGCTCGGGAAGCAGAAAAGTCTGAAGGTGGACCAATCACCCCTGGACCAGATGGACTGTACTGCAGAGTTCTGAAGGAGATAGCTGAAGAAATTGTTGAGGCATTAGTGGTGATCTTTCAGGAATCACTGGAGATAGGGAGGATCTCAGGGATTTGGAAAATGGCTAAAGCAACACCCCTGTTTATGAAAAGAGAGAGGCAGAAGAAGGGAAATTATAGGCCAGTTATCCTGACCTCAATCATTGGTAAGATTTTAGAGTCCATTATTAAGGATGAGATTGCAGAGACCTTGGAAGTACATGACAAAATCGGGCTGAATCAGCACAGCTTCATCGAGGGGAAGTTATAGTTGACAAATCTGTTAGAATTCTTTGAGTAGAAAGTGAGCAAGTTAGACAAAAGGAAGCCAGTGAATGTGATTTGTTTGGATTTCCAGAACGCTGTTGAGAAGGTACCAAATAAGATGAGAGCCCATAGTGTTTTAGCAAGGTACTGCCATAGATAGAGCATTGGCTGACTGTCAGAAGGCAGAGAGTGTAGATAAAGGGGTCTTTTACAGGATGGCAGCTGGTGACTAGTGGAGTCCTGCAGGGATCAGTGTTGGGACCACAACAGTTCACGTAATACCTTAATGATATGTACGAAGCAACTGAGACATTGTTGCTGAGTTTACAGTCGACACAGTGACAGATGGAGGGACAGATAGCAGTGAGGAAGTTGAAGAAGGACTTGCATAGGCTCGGAGACTGGGCAAAGAAGTGGCAGACAGAGACTGTGTGGGACACTGTGAGGTTATGTGCTTTGGTAGGAAAAATGGAGGCGTAGATTATTTTCTAAATGAGAACGGGCATTTGAGGTCTGAAGCACAACTGTCCCTCGTTGCCCTTGAGAAGGTAGCAGTTAGTTTCCTTCTTGAACTGCTGAAAGTACATTTGCTGTTGGTAGATACAATGTCATTAGGGAGGGAATTTTGGATTTTGACCCAGCATGTTATCAGCTGAGCCTGAACATGGTCCAGTTCACTCTGCACAAAATAACCCTTTTTACCCCTGGAATTAACATCATGAACGTTCTGAGAACTGCTGTTGTAAGCATATCCTCGCTTAATAGACCAAAACTGTACACTGTGCTCCTTGAGTGGCGTCACCAATGTCTTGTGTGGAAAGATTTTCACTCCTTCCCTCCTTGAAATAAAGATTTGCACCTCACGTGCCTTCTAAAATACATGCTGTGCATAGAAGCTAAATTTTTGTGCTTCATGTACGCCTTTTGGAAATCCAAATTAACGACATCTGCTAATTTCGCTTCAACGACCCGGTTTGTTGAAGAATTAGAATTCCTTGAAGTAGAAACTCAAATGGATTCACCATATTTTTAAATTTATCCTTTTCACTTAACTTATCAAATCTGCCTGAATATGATCTAAATGGTTTGCTGCTGCCTTCTCAATAATAAATTCTAGCAATTTCCCAATGACAAACTTTAGACGAAGTAAATTCGTACTTCGCTGCATTCTGCTGGGATCTTTCCACAATCTAGAAAAGATTACAGCCAATACATCCATTTGGGCAGCACGGTGACTCAGTGGTTAGCTCTTCAGCCTCACAGCGCCGGGGCCCGGGTTCGACTCCAGCCTTGGGTAACTGTCTGTGCGGAGTTTGCACATTCTCCCTGTGTCTGCATGGGTTTGCTCCATGTGCTCCAATTTCCTCCCGCAGTCCAAAGATGTGCAGGCTAGGTGGATCGGCCATGCTGAATTGCCCATCGTGTTCAGTGGTGTTTGGGTTATAGGGGTGGGGTGGGATGCTGCAAGGGGCGATGTGGACTTGTTGGGCTGACGGACCTGT
Source organism: Stegostoma tigrinum (assembly GCF_030684315.1). NCBI lineage: Eukaryota > Metazoa > Chordata > Chondrichthyes > Orectolobiformes > Stegostomatidae > Stegostoma > Stegostoma tigrinum. The sequence continues at coordinate 356,103 of NW_026728130.1, read as the reverse complement.
TTCCACACTGCAGGGAACCTAATTTAATCTCATGTCTGCAGTCAACTCTTATAATCCTCCATGTTATCATCTAATTTAGTCTGAAGGGATGCCTGAGAACTAACGAAGTGAGGGAACAGGTTTTATGTCTGTATTAATTGAGGATGAATTGAGTGTGAGTTGGTTGTATAAATATGGGAGCTAGTAATTAGGGGTTGAAGTTTATGGAGTATTATTAAAAGAAATAAAGCTCTGATGGTACGATGTGGGGTTGGACTCTTTGCATACCTGGGATCCAAGTCTTTAGGTCCAGGGAACCTGTTAACTTCGTCTTCTCAGTTTTCCTCAATGTTTCCTTGAGGATTTCCTTCTCCCTTTCGCTCCCTACTTTTCGCCCATTGATATTTTTTGTATGTTTTCTACTGTGAAATCAGATGGAAAATATTGGTTCAAAGCTTGTGCCATTACCCTCATTTCCCATCATGAATTCCCCAGTCTCACCCTCTCATGAGCCATTATTCACTGTCTTTACTCTTTTCCTTTTGATACACTTGTGGAAGCCTTTACTGTATTTATATTAATGTCTCCCTCATTATTACTTTGGTCATCTTTTGTTCACATCTGAAATATTTCCAGTTCCACAATTTTCCAATCTTTCTTTCAATTTATACTATCTTTAACTTTCTTAGATAGCAACAGATGGCACCATGGTGCATTCTAGCTGTACATCCTTTCATTCTAAATTGACAATATTTTTGTTCAGAGTTATGAAATATCCCCTGAAACATCTGCCATTGTTTCTCTATGGTCTTACCTTTTAAACTATTTTCCCAGTTCAACTCTGCCTTTATACTCCTGAATTATCTTCAATGAAAGTTTAAGATATTAAACAGTTTCAGACCGAATTCTCAACCTCGTCCTTGATGTAAAATTCTACCACATCCTGATCATTCTTATCCAGAGAATCCTATACTATTGATGAGTTGTATCTCAAAACATACTATCAGGTCTAAAATATCTTAATCCCTGCTTGGTTCCAGTGGTACAGTTTTAAGACTCCAAATGCATTCTGTGAATATATGCTGAGGGGTAGATAACTGCTCTTAACATCAAGGTGCCATTCAACCAAATATGACATCAAGGAGCCTTCGCAAAGCTGCAGTCAGTAAGAATCAGGTGAAAAACCCTCTGCCGGCTGGAACCTTACCATAAAGGAAGTGGTTGTGGTTGTTGGAAGTCAGTTGCCCCAACTCCAAAGCATCACTGCGGGGGTTACGTAAATTTGTGCCCTGAGCTCAACCATCTTCAACTATTTGATCAAATGCCATCCCTCCGTCAGAAGGTCGTACGTGGGGATGTTCTCAGTTGATTGTGCAATGTTCAGCACCACTCATAGCTCCTCAGATGCTGAAGTAGTCCATATCCACGGAACATAACTAGTTTTGAGCTGAAGAGAAGCAAGTGGTAGTTGTGCTGTGCAAGTTACAGGCAATGAACGTCACCATTAAGGAGAATCTAACCATTGCCCCATGACTTCCACTCCTTTACTGCCAATATTCTGAGGCTTATCAGGTTTCCAGAAACTGAATTGGACCAAACTTATAATTATTGTGACGACAAGAGCAGGTCAGAGGTTAAGAATTCTGCAGTGAATAATGAGCCCCCTGTCTACACAAAGCCTGTCCACCATCTATCAAGCCCAAGTCAGGAATGTAATCTCCACTGGTCAGGACTGGTGCAGCTCCGTCAACACTCAGGAAGCTTGAACCATATGGGACAAAGCAGCCTGTTGGATTGGTACCCCACCCACCACCTTCAACATCTGTTCTATCATCACTAATGCGTAATTAGTGCCCCATGCAAGTTTCCCTCCAAGCCACACACACTATCCTGACTCGGAACGATATCACTGTTCATTAATAGTCATTGAGTTAAGATTCTGGAGCTTCTTTCTGAACAGCACTGCTCTAAGGACTGCAGTTATTCAAGAAGGCAGCTCACCACCACCTTCTCCAGGGTAATTGGGCTTAGCCAGCAACATCCACATCCCGTGAATAAAAAAGAATCTTCCAGACTACCTGTGCCAATTGAATTCACAGTTTATTGTAACATCTTTCTGACAAGATCCCATTACTTCTTGGTCTATAGCCTCTCTGCTATCCTGGACTGTATCTTCTGTCAGGGGATCTATGAATCTGAAACTGTCACAGCCGTGACTTCTTTCCTTTGACTTAATTGTATAGTTCTAGTATTTGGCCACAAGATGGAGAATTCTTCTCAGGTGATGTTGTAGCCAGAAGATAGAAAGATGACAGAAATGTTTGGAGAGATATGGGCCAAGCACAGGCAGGTGGAACTAGTTCAGTTTGGGATTGTGATCAGCATAGACTGGTTGGACCAAAGGATAATAAAATGTGAGGCTGGATGAACACAGCAGGCCAAGCAGCATCTCAGGGTCTAGGCCCGAAACGTCAGCTTTTGTGCTCCTGAGATGCTGCTTGGCCTGCTGTGTTCATCCAGCCTCACATTTTATTATCTTGGAATCTCCAGCATCTGCAGTTCCCATTATCTCTGGACCAAAGGATCTGTTTTCATGCTGTCTGACTCTATGAAACTCAAGCTTAATAGTCTGAAACTCACATTCAGACATATCTAACTTTATCATAATCTTACAGAAAGATAGCCGACTTTATCCCTCAGAGTTGCAGACTCTTCAATTTTACATCTTCAAAGACATTTAGCAGGGAGAGCATGGATTATAGAGTGAGTTGAGTAGATTGGTTCATTGTTAATTCTGAACTAAATTTGATTTATTTTACATTTTTAGACAACATCAGGTGAAGATGTGCGTGATTTCACCAAGGTGCTGAAAAATAAGTTCAGATCAAAGAAATACTTGGCCAAGCATCCTCGTTTGGGTTATTTCCCAGTATAAACAGTCCTAGAAGGTGAGAACCTTGAGATGTAAGTTTATTGATGTGAGATTTACTAATGTATCAATGCCCATTTGGGAGTTGACAAATATTGCAGCATTATTCATTATTAATTATGCTTAGCAGGAGAGTGAGGTTGTCCATTTGCGCATATGTCAGACATACACAATACAAAAACAAGGGGGGCTTAATGATATCATTGGTCCTCTCGCCTTCAAAACAGTGTAGTTACTCAGAGAGTGCATCTGCTGAGGACTTGTTGATACTGTCACTAACGTGCAACCTTCCTTGATATCTTTCTCTGTCCTCCAGTTCTGTCTTTAAAAACGACAATCAATTACCTGCTCCTCAAAAGAAAAGAACCTTTGGCTGAACAGAGAACAAAGAACAGTACAGGCCCTTCGGCCCACGATGTTGTGCCGACCTATTATCCCACTAAGATCAAGCTACCCTGCATACCCTTCATTTTACTGTCCTTCATGTGCCTATCCAAGAGTCGCTTAAAAGTCTCTAAATGTATCTGACTCCATTACCACTGCCAGCAGTGCATTCCACACACCCGCCACTCTCTGTGTAAAGAACTTAGCTCTGACATCTCCCCTCCTCCTTCCTCCAGTCACCTTAAAATTTCTCCCCCTCGTAATAGTCATTTCTGCTCTGGGAAAAAATCTCTGACTATCCACTCCAGCTATGCCTCTCATCATCTTGTATACCTCAATCAAGTCACCTCTCATTCTTCTTTGCTCCAATGAAAAATGTCCTCGCCCCCGAACCCTTTCTCCTAAGACCTGCCATCCATTCCATGCAGCATCCTGCTAACTCTCTTCTACACCCTCACTAAAGCTTCCACATCCTCCCTGTAATGAAGCAACCAGAACTGAAGGCAATATTCCAAGCGCTGCTCCATCCCCACGAACTAATGCTCGATTCCAAATCCCTAACCTCTTGATGCTTTAAATTCATTGCTGTCTTTCGTGTAATTTCATATTTGAATTCACTGGATCAACTTGCCCCTGCATTCCTGAGACGGTCACAGCGACTTCCCCCCGGCAGTCCTGTCCCGCTCACAGTGACTTCTACCAGCAGTCCTGATCCGCCCGAAGTGACTTCTCCCCGCAGCCCTGACCCGCTCACAGGGACTGGCCCCCGCAGCCCTGACCCGCTCACCGCGTACAGCCCCCCGCAGCCCTGACCCGCTCACCGCGTACTGCCCCCCGGAGCTGTGTCCCGCTCACAGATACTGCCCCCTGCAGCCGTGTCCTGCTCACAGCGGACTAGGCCCCGCAGCCCTTTCCCGCTCACAGCGACTTGCCCCCCACAGTCCTAACCCGCTCACAGCGACTTGCCCCCGACAGTCCTGACCCGCTCACAGTGTACTGGCCCCCGCAGCCATGTCCCGCTCACAGGGACTGGCCCCATATCCCTGACCCGCTCACAGGGACTGGCCCCCGCAGCCGTGTCCCGCTCACACGGACTGTCCACCGCAGCCCAGACCCGCTCATCGGGACTGGGTTCCGCAGCCCTGTCCCGCTCACAGTGTACTGCCCCCCGCAGCCGTGTCCTGCTCACAGCAGGTGGGCCCCGCAGCCCTGTCGCGCTGACAGGGACTGGGCCCCGCCTCCCTGACCCGCTCACGGCGGCCTCAGCCCGGCAGCCCTGTCCCGCTCACAAGGACTGAGCCCGGCCGCCCTGACCCGCTCGCAGTGGCCTGGGCCCCGAAGCCCTGTCCTGCTCACAATACCCTGGCCCCACCGCCCTGATCCGCTCGCAGTGGCCTGGGCCCCGCCGCCCTGACCCGCTCACAGCGTATTGCCCCCTGCAGTCCTGACCCGCTCACAGCGGCCTGCCCCCGCCGCCCTGACCCGCTTGAAGCGGCCTGGGCCCCGCCGCCCTGACCCGCTTGCAGCGGCCTGGGCCCCGCCGCCCTGACCCGCTTGCAGCGGCCTGGGCCCCGCCGCCCTGACCCGCTTGCAGCGGCCTGGGCCCGGCCGCCCTGACCTGCTCGCAGCAGCCTGCCCCAGCCGCCCTCACCCGCTGGAAGGGACTGGGCTCCGCCGCCCTGACCCGCTCACAGCGGCTTGGGCCCCGCAGCCCTGTCCCGCGCACAGGGACTGGGCCCCGGCGCCCTGATCAGCTCGCAGCGACTTGGCCCCATCAGCCCTGTCCCGCTCACAGCGTATTGCCCCCGCAGCCCAGACCCGCTCGCAGTGGCCTGCCCCCACAGCCCTAACCGGCTCGAAGCGGCCTGCTGCCGCTGCCCTGACCCGCTTCCAGGGACCGGGCCCCGCAGGCCTGGCCCCGCCGCCGTGACTCGCTCACAGCGGCCTACCCCCGCCGCCCTGACCCGCTGACAGGGACCAGGCCCCCCAGCCTTGACCCGCTCACAGCGACCTGGCCCCGCTGCCCTGACCCGCTCACAGCGCCCTGCCCCCTGCGCCTTGACCTGCTCACAGCGGCCTGCCCCCTCAGTCCTGAGCCGCAGGCAGGGACTGGGCCCCGGCGCCCTGACCCACTCGTAGCTGCCTGCCCCCGCCTCCCTGACCCGCTTGCAGCGGCCTGGGCCCTGCCGCCCTGACCCGCTTGCAGCGGCCACGGCCCCGCCGCCCTGACCCGCTTGCAGCGGCTTGGGCACGGCTGCCCTGACCCGCTCGCAGCGGCCAGCCCCCGCCGCCCTGACCCGCTGGCAGGGATTGGGCCCCGCCGCCCTGACCCGCTCACAGCGGCCTGGGCCCCGCAGCCCTGTCCCGTGCACAGGGACTGGGCCCTGGCGCCCTGACCCACTCGCAGCGACTTGGCCCCATCAGCCCTGACCCGCTCACAGTGGCCTGCCCCCTGCACCCCTGACCCGCTCACAGCGGCCTGCCCCCTGCGCCTTGGCCCGCTCACAGCAGCCTACCCCCGCCGCCCTGACCCGCTGACAGGGACCAGGCCCCCCAGCCTTGACCCGATTGAAGCGGCCTGGGCCCCGCCGCCCTGACCCGCTTGCAGCGGCCTGGGCCCGGCCGCCCTGACCTGCTCGCAGCAGCCTGCCCCCGCTGCCCTCACCCGCTGGCAGGGACTGGGCTCCGCCGCCCTGACCCGCTCACAGCGGCCTGGGCCCCGCAGCCCTGTCCCGCGCACAGGGACTGGGCCCCGGCGCCCTGACCCGCTCGCAGCAACTTGGCCCCATCAGCCCTGTCCCGCTCACAGCGTATTGCCCCAGCAGCCCAGACCCGCTCGCAGTGGCCTGCCCCGACAGCCCTAACCGGCTCGAAGCGGCCTGCTGCCGCTGCCCGGACCCGCTTCCAGGGACCGGGCCCCGCAGGCCTGGCCCCGCCGCCGTGACTCGCTCACAGCGGCCTACCCCCGCCGCCCTGACGCGCTGACAGGGACCAGGCCACCCAGCCTTGACCCGCTCAGAGCGACCTGGCTCCGCTGCCCTGACCCGCTCACAGCACCCTGCCCCCTGCGCCTTGACCCGCTCACAGCGGCCTGCCCCCGCCGCCCTGACCCGCTGACAGGGACTGGGCCCCGAAGCCCTGACCCGCTCACAGCGGCTTGCCCCCTCAGTCCTGAGCCGCTGGCAGGGACTGGGCCCCGGCGCCCTGACCCGCTCGTAGCGGCCTGCCCCCGCCTCCCTGACCCGCTTGCAGCGGCCTGGGCCCCGCCGCCCTGACCCGCTTGCAGCGGCTTGGGCACGGCTGCCCTGACCCGCTCGCAGCGGCCAGCCCCCGCCGCCCTGACCCGCTGGCAGGGATTGGGCCCCGCCGCCCTGACCCGCTCACAGCGGCCTGGGCCCCGCAGCCCTGTCCCGTGCACAGGGACTGGGCCCTGGCGCCCTGACCCGCTCGCAGCGACTTGGCCCCATCAGCCCTGACCCGCTCACAGTGGCCTGCCCCCTGCACCCCTGACCCGCTCACAGCGGCCTGCCCCCTGCACCCCTGACCCGCTCACAGCGGCCTGCCCCCTGCGCCTTGGCCCGCTCACAGCGGCCTGCCACCGCCGTCCTGACCCGCTGGCACGGACCGGGCCCCGCCGCCATGACCCGCTCACAGCGGCCTGGGCCCCGCAGCCCTGTCCCGCTCACAGGGACCCTGGCCCTGCCGCCCTGACCCGCTCGCAGTGGTCTGGGCCCCGCAGCCCTGACCCGCTCACAGCGTATTGCCCACTGCAGTCCTGACCCGCTCACAGTGTCCTGCCCCCTCAGTCCTGACCTGCTGGCAGGGACTGGGCCCCGGCGCCCTGACCCGCTCGTAGCGGCCTGCCCCCGCCGCCCTGACAGACTCGCAGCGGCCTGCCCCCGCCGCCCAGACAGACTCACAGCGGCCTGCCCCCGCCGCCCTGTCCCGCTGGCACGGACCGGGCCCCGCCGCCATGACAGCTCACAGCGGCCTGGGCCCCGCAGCCCTGTCCCACTCACAGGGACTGTCCCCCGCAGCCCTGACCCGCTCACAGGGACTGTCCCCCGCAGCCCTGACCCGCTCACAGGGACTGTCACCCGCAGCCCTGACCCGTTCACAGCGGCTGCCCCCCACAGCCCTGTCCCGCTGACAGCGACTTGCCGCTGCAGCCCTGACCCGCTCACAGGGACTGGCCCCCCGCAGGCCTGACCGGCTCACAGTGATTTGCCCCTTGCAGTCCTGACGCGCTCTCAGGGACTGGCCGCTGTAGCCCTGTCCAGCTGACAGCAACTGGCCCCCTGCAGTCCTGTCGCTCTCACTGCGGCTGGCCCCCTGTTCCCTGACCCGCTCACAGGGACTGGTCCCCTCAGCCCTGTCCACTCACAGCGGCTGGCCCCCGCAGCCCCGACCCGCTCACAGCGATTTGCCCCCTGCAGTCCTGTCGCGCTCAGTGGGACTGGCCCCCGCAGCCCTGTCCCGTTGACAGGGACTGACCCCCGCAGCCCTGTCCCGCTGACAGGGACTTGCCCCTGCAGCCCTGACCCGCTCACTGTGACTTGCCCCCGCAGCCCTGACCTGCTCACAGCGACTTGCCCCTCCTTCCTGACCTGCTCACAGGCACTTGTTCCCTCCGTCGTAACCCGCTCACAACGACTTGTCCCCTCTGTCCTGTCCCGCTCACAGCGTCTTGCCTCCCATCCCTCTTAGACAGGTCACCCCTTGCTCAGAAACGGTCCCAATTATCCATGAACCGGAAACCCTGCCCCCTGTGCCAGCTCCTTAACCATGCATTCATCTCACCTATCTTTCTATGACTTAGCTCACTAACATGTGGCACTCATGGCAACCCATAAATTATTACCCTCTGGGTCCTGCCTTTCAGCCTCTTTGCTAACTCCTTGTACATAGTCCGCAGAATGTCATCCCTCTTTCTGCCCATGTCATTGGTACCAACGTGCCCCGTGGCCTCTGGCTGCTCACCCTCCCCTTTAAGAATTTGTTGCAACCAATCAGAGATGTCCTTGACCTTGCACCAGGGAAGCAACACGCAGCCCTGGTGTCTCAAATGTGGCGACAGAATCTATGCCCCCAACGAATGAGTCTCCAACCACACTCGCTCACTTGGATTTGCCTGACCCTGTCCCACAGCAGGGTGGTTTGCACTATGGATCTGGCTACTGCTGATTATATAACTGACCCAGTTTAGTTTTAGATCAGTGTTAACCTTGGTTTAGTGGATAGCTGAGCACCTCAGTAGTCGACAATACAGGAGAAATACATTCTTAAGCTGACAGATTCTGTGACAGTCAAGAACAAGCACTGAATTGTTCTGACCTCATTTCCAACACCTGGCCCGTAGCCTTGCATGGCTTGGATTGCACTTGCACATTTAAAAAAAAATAAATGTAACGATGATGTGAGGGTAAGGACATGGAATTTTTTTGGTGTGGTCATATTCTCTCTTGTTGGAGCTGACTGCTGCTTAGCACTTGTATGGTGCAAATGTAACTTATCCTTTATCAGGCCAAGCCTGATCGTTGTCCAATTCTCACTGTATTTTCTCATCGTTGACTTAATGTTGGTTCGGCCCAACAGTGTTGTACATACCCTGCCTATTCTGAAATTCTACCACTTAATATTAAGTCTAATAAAGACAAGTATCCAATCTGCCTTCCAAACCACTTCAACGACCTGGTCCATTACATTGTGGGATCAACAGGCATACACATCAAGATCCTGAGATCCCTCTGATCATTGGTGCTTGTGAGGTCCCTATGATACATCATGGCCTCCAAGATCTGATTGTGCTGTGTCACCTAATCCTTATCCCGTTTGTCCTAACATGAAATAATGTTCTCAAACGCTTCTCAAAAATTATTCCCAATCCTACTTTTTGTAATCATGATACAAGTGAGCATAAAACTTGGAACACGACGGCAACAGGAATGTGCCCGTTGGCCCACCATGTTGGGCCAAACATGACAACAAATGAAAAAATCCCTTCTGCCTGTCCTTGATCCATAGTCCTCCATTCCTTGCATATTCGTGCACGGAACTAAAAGTCCCTTTTAAATGCTTTCATCGGATCTGCATCCACTACCACCCCGGGCAATGTATTCCACACTTTTAACATGCTCAGTGTGAAATATTTGCCCCTCACATCTCTTTTGAACTTCCCCCCTCTCAGCGTAAATGCATGCCCCCTAATAGTGGACATTTCAACTCCGGGGGAGAAGTTTTCTGACCGTTAGCTGTATTTATATATCTCCTAATTTTATAGACTTCTGTCAAGCCTGCCCTCAGCTTCTACTGCCCCAGAGAAAACGAAGAGTTTTTCCAGCTCCTCCCTCTCGTTCATACCCTCTATTCCAGTCAGCATGCTGGTAAATCTCTTCTGCACCCTGTCCAAAGCCTGCACATCCTTAGTGTAATGTGGCGGCCAGAATTGGATGCAATACTTTGTGTGGTCTCAACAAAGTCTTGTAAAGCTGCAGTGTGACATCCTGACTCTTGCACTGAGTTCCCCTATGAATAAAGGCAAGCATGCGATATGCCTTCTTGACCACCCCATCTACTTGTGTGGCTACTGTCAGGGAGTTATGGTCTTGGACCCCAAGATCCCTCTGGACATCACTGCTGTTTGGGGTCCTGCCATTCACTGTGTATCCCTTTCCTTAACACTTGGTCTCCTAAAATGTAACACCTCATGCCTGCCCAGATTAAATTCCATCGGCCATTTCTCCGCTCGTGTTTGCAATTGGTCTGTATCTTGCTGTGTCCTTTGACAACCTTCCATGCTGTCCACAAGTCCACTGGTCCTTATATCATCTGCAAACTTAGTAATCCCCCGCCTACATTTGCAACCAAGTCATTAACATATATCACAAACAGCAGAAGTCACATTGATGCGGAACACCACTCGTCACTGAGCTGCAGCCAGAAAAACAGCTTTCCACCACTGAGACGGCAAGAACTGTAGATGCTGGAATCAGAGTTAACCAAGTGTGGAGCTGGAGGAACGCAGCAGGTCAGGCAGCATCAGAGGAACAGGAAAGCTGACATTGTTGATGCTGCCTGGCCGGCTGTGTTCCTCCAGCCCTATACTGTGTGATCTTTGTTAGCCTTCCACCGCTACCGTCTGCCTTATATGGGCAGGCCAAGTCACCATGGATCTCATGGATCTTAATCTTCTGGATGAGCATACCATGAGGGACCTTGTTGAAAACGTTCGTAAAATCCATGTATATGTTATCAACTGTTCTACCCGAATTGATCACCCTTGTCACCTCCTTGAAAACTTCAACTGACTTGGTAAGACATAACCTGCCCCGCATAATGCCATGCTGGCTGTCCCTTATTAGCCCATACCTTTGAGACATGAGACACTCACCAGTCTGTAGTTTCCTGGAAAGTCCCTGTTTTCCTGCTTGAACAGAGGAACGACTTTATCCACTCACCAGTCTCCGCAACCCCTCCAGTGCCTGGCAAGGATATCAGATCCTGTTGAAAGTGGGGTGTTGATGCATTTGTGTCATGATTGTGTTTTGTTTGAGCCCTAACATTGAAAGCAGTGTAAGAATGTCTTTGTGCAGCAGGCGAGGTGTGATGAGACTGAGCCTTCATACAATTGCAAGATGTTGAAAATTTGCCATTATTTATGAAAACAGTGATAAATTTCCATGATCAACATTTCTGTTACACTGCGATGATTATCCCGTGGCATGTAAAATCAGAAAGATACGATAAAATGAGACTGGGTCATATGCAGGGAGAATGTTTGCCTTTCATGTCTATAGAAGTAGTGAAATATTTCCATGAAGCTAAAAGTCACTTTTCCGTTCATTGAAGGACACAATCATCGCCTTGGAAGCTTCATCACGATACTACTTTGCATTTCTGAAGAGGGAAGAAGAAATCAATATGCAAATTCAATTCCATGGTTTTGGAAGTCCCATTGAGAACACGATTCATTTGCGCCGGCATAATGCTCTGACCGAGAAAGAATTGAAGGTGAGTTTGTAGTTTGGAAGATCGCAGCAATTTATGCATCAACTTCTTCATTGATAATGTTCCATTGCTTTCAAACTGCATTTTCCACTCTGCGAGATAATAACTGTTAGAACAAGCAACAGGATGGGTAGGTGGTCTATGGGGAATGCAATGTTACAAAACCCAATCCATTCAACAACATATTTCAGATATGTCAAGAAATTAAATATTCCAGCACAGGATAAAACAAGGAAGATGAGAGTGAGGAGGCAATAGTTCTGATGACAAAAGAACAGAAATTTACCTTTCTCCATTCGAGCAAAAAAGCAGGCACACAAATAAATAATCATCTAACAATGCACGTGTGCAACGGAGGCTACAGGGGGACTAAGAATGCCGAATTGTTGTCATGCGTATTGCTGAAAGGGTGATTGAAACAGATTCTGTGGTAAATTTGAAGAAATACAGATAATGCATCTCAGGATGTTGGAGAAGGAACATTTATGGACTGAGGCAAATTGTATTGTCCTTTTCAGGAGTTATTAGGTTCATAATGAATTGAAAGACTTTCTTCCGTGCTGAAAGCTTTAGTTTAGTTGCAGCTGGATCGCAATTTCTGTTCCTGGTAGTATTTAGCAAACTGTTAAAAGTGAATGTCACTGCACAGAATTCCAAACATGATCCAATCAGTAGAGAAAATATCCAAGGAGTATGATGAGTTGTATCCTCTCATGTTGAACAATGCAGCTACAGATACAATGGAGGCACTGATGATAATCTTCCAAGAATCCTCAGATTGTGTAAAATTCTCAGAGGATTGAAAGATTGTGAACATAACACCTTTATTACAAAGATACTTCGACAAAATAGTAAGCCAGTATTGCCAATTTAGGTCAACCTGGGTAGATGTTCATGCCGGCAATCAAAGATGAAATAACAGGGTACTGAGTGTGCTATAACATCCTACAGAGTTAACATCCTTTTATAAAGGGGAAATAATACTTGACAAACTTGCTACAGTGCTTTGAGAATGAAACAAACATTACTGATGAAGGACCACCAGTTGATGTCGTACATTGAGATTTCAACAAAGCATTTGATAAGGTACAGCTCATAAGGTGTCTCAAAAGAAAAGAGCCCATGTGTTCAAGGGTAGTATGTTCGGATGGACAGAGGACTGCATCGTAAATAGAAGTAGAGTCGTAGCAGCAAGATGGTAACTTACAAGTCATGTACGGCCACAGAGCGAGTGCTGCGGAGGCCGTACACCTCATGTTGACTGGGTTGATTTCGGAAATGGCGGAGGGGATTGCTGTGCTTAGGAAAGTTGGGCAGGGTGGGACTACATTCATTGGAGTTTATAAGATTGAAAAAATCTTATTTTTTCGACATTTAAGCTTCTTAAGAGGCTTGATAGTGTATATCCGTAGAGATTACTCCCATTTGTGAAAGATTTTACGACCAAAGGCCACATTTTCAAATTGGTTGCCTATTAATTCAGGGAAGAATTACTTCTTTCAGGTTGTAGCAATTTATTGAACACTTTAACCAAGAAGATTTTAGAGGTAATGCCATTAATCATATGCTAGGCTGTAACGGCCAGGTTAATTTTGAAATCAAGAAACAATGATAATGAGAAAAGGGTCTCGGCCTGAAACGTCAGCTTTTGTGCTCCTGAGATGCTGCTTGGCCTGCTGTGTTCATCCAGCTCCACACTTTGTTATCTTGGATTCTGAAGCATCTGCAGTTCCCATTATCTCCGATACAAATGGACAGAGATGCCAGGGTTGGCTTGTCAGTAAGAAATGAGGTCGCTCTTGTGCTTGTTTATGAATGACTTGGAGGAAAGAGGTGCATGTGCTGTGGCTAAATTTGTAGATGACTGAAAAAATATTTAGAAAGACAAGGCATGGCCCAGAAACAGAGATTTACCAGGATGTTACTTGGATCGGAATGTATTAGCTATTAGGAGGGTTTGGTGGAAATGCTGTGTCATGATAAATGTAATGAGATCAACCATGATCTCACCGAATGATGGAGGAATATTCAATGGGCCAAATGACTTTTTTTGTGAGCCTTCTTGTTTGACAATGCATTCATGAAGGTGTTTTTTTTTCTCTCTTGGATAAGATGTGAAAATGAAATGTATACGAGATAATGGGAACTGCAGATGCTGGAGAATCCAAGACAACAAAATGTGAGGCTGGATGAACACAGCAGGCCAAGCAGCATCTCAGGAGCACAAAAGTGCTCCTGAGATGCTGCTTGGCCTGCTGTGTTCATCCAGCCTCACATTTTGTTGTCATGAAATGTATACACTTCCTTTTCATCTGGGAATAAATAATTGTTCTGAACGATTTCCATTGACTAAGAGCAATCTGACAAGCTTCGCAATGTAAAGAGATTTTTAGCTTCTTTTTAATTGTAAAGGTATTCTTTGGAATTAATTTGGCATATATTATTTGCATCTCAGGAAGTCTGTTCATCACTGCATCTCAAAAAGTGCTCTGGTGTCTGACAGCAGCTTTTTAAAGATCACTTCAATGGTTGTGATTTTCAGTTGCCATAACACACATTAAATTACACTGTTGGCCAATCTGTCCATTATCTTATGCTTCAAACAGACAAGGAAATATTGGTGATGCAATGAAGTGTTTGAGTCTCAAATATAATTGCTGTTATAGTTTCCACTTTGAAGAAAGATTCACATCAAATTGACTGGTCAAGGAAATGGGACACTGACTGTGAGTACTTTGAATGTTCGAGTTATTCCTAAAATGAAAGTTATGACCTTGATGATTTCTCTTTCATGCAGATATGAAGAGACTCTTTTAAAATATCCTCTAGGTTAGTGGTTCAGGCATAAAAGTGCAATATGTATATTTATGTATATACATGTACATGCGTAATCTGAAAAGAAAATGACTATAAAACACTTGTTGCAAGGTGAGAATGAGTTATCCAGATGGTAAGACCTGCCAATGTTGGTGTCTGAGATAACACATTGTGGAGCTGGAGGAACACAGCAGGGCAGGCAGCATCAGAGGCTCAAGAAAGTTGAGGTTTTGGGTCAGGACCCTTCCTGAGAAATGGAGGGTGGAAGGGAGCTCAGAAACAACTAGTGTGGAGGGGGAGGAGGTGCTGGGGAAGGTAGGTGGGATGGTAATAAGTGAGTACTATCCAGATTGGAACAGATTTTCCCCAGGGGGTATTGAATACGAATTCCAAATCACTCTCAAAATCTTAGTGACTGTTAACATTGATGTTTTTTGTCTGTGTGTTTCAGTAATTGCATGACAGTTGAATGGTTCGTTGAGAGTGAGGAACCTATGGACTCTCAGACACCAAGATGGAATTTAGTTCGAAGAGTGACTTCAAAATAGTTGCTTGCTTTTAAAATCTTGACCGTTTTTGCTGTCCAGTTGAATGAATTTAGCTTCATACTGCTTCAATAGGAATTAGTGTTTAATAGGAACATATTTGTGAAACTTACAGTTCCGTAAGTTTTAGCATAAACTGGTGCAGCCTTTCGGTGCAAAAAGGCTCACCTCTCCATTAATACCGAAGGAAAATTGGAGTAAAAAAGTAAGTTCACCCGCTGTCAGGGAATGAAATGTTAATGTTGACTCGAACATAATTTTTAAAAAAGTCATTTCTTTGTGTAACACTGAACTCAAATTAAAATTTGGATATGCTAGTTTTACAGATGGTTGGATATTGAATTCATTTTAAATGAGGGTGAAGATCACTTTAAATCCAGCATATTTGTGAAGAAAAGAAATAGCGTGTCAAATAAAATTAACTGCATGACTCTTCATAGCCCTATATGTAGAATTTCATTCTGAACTATGAGACAGTTGTGACCCCATACTACCTCAGTGCTCATGGCAAGAGTAAGACTCCTGTTTGACGTGCTGTGCACTGCATGGAATGGCGGCAACATCAGATTCATTGATGCTTGAGAATCAAAAGAATATGACGATAAGATTTAAAATCAAAATCTCATTGAACACTTCAAGGAATGTATTACAGGAAGAGGGGGAAAGCATGTATGACTAATAGAAGGTGATGGCGCAGATCACATAGACCTGTGTGCTAAAACTTATCACAAATTTCACATTGAATGGAACAGTTTAAACAGGCTGGAGGAAGCAGACATGCCAGCCCAAACTTTTTGAATTTGAGCATTCTGTTCGTAAACATCAGCAAAATTGTTGGAAACATGTTTATTCTTTCTCTTTTATTGCACAGAACCATACGATTAGACTGTTTTGATGAGGAATTTAAAGATTATGTGTCCCATCCGTTTGACTCACAGTTTGGTACCACAGGTTGGTACGATCTTCGTTGGAGAGGGAAAAGGGATGTTCCAGATACAGAAAATCATCAAACCATTTACTACAAAGTCCGTTTCTGGTTAGTATTAATTAATGCAGTTAACATTTTTAGCTCGACATGATTGCACAATGGAGTCAATAAGAAAATTCCATCTGATATTCCACATAAATTTTAAGTGGATGTTAAAGCAGCTCATTTCTTTTTCACGCTGTCTGCTGCTTTTAAGAATGGTTGTCTTATTGTCGAAATGTTTAGCTTTGACTCCATGGCTTCTTCTATTAGCTCACATTGAAACAGATGTTTCTTCAGCCAAAAATGCACGTTTACCCGGTGTAGCTTGACTAACCTTCCCCTGTGGTCGTTCCCCAGAAATCCCCTGCGGTAGCTCCCCTGAAACACAACGATACCATTTTGGATACTGTTCCGGGGGACGACTTAGCAGGGGTACGCAGTAGGGTGCAGGTCTCTGGCACAGAGTCTGTCCCTCTTGCACAGAAGGGAAGCGGGGATAGGAAGAGAGTGATAGTCATTGGCGACTCAATAGTTCGAGGGACTGAGAGAAGATTTGCCGGGAACGAAAGAGACCCACGATTGGTGTGTTGCCTACCAGGTGCCAGGGTCTGTGATGTCTCGGATCGTCTCTTTCGGGTCCTGAGGGGAGAGGGTGACCAGCCCCAAGTCGTGATCCAGATAGGCACCAACGGCATGTGTGGAAAGAGGGATAGGGATGTCAGGCAGGATTTGAGGGAGCTCGGGTGGAAGCCGAGAGCGAGAACAAACAGAGTGGTCATCTCTGGTTTGTCACCCGTACCACGTGATAGCGAGGCAAAGAACAGGGAGAGATTTCAGCTGAAGACGTGGCTGCAGGGATGGTGCAGGTGGGAGGGCTTCAGGTACATGGACAATTAGGGCTCGTTCTGGGGAAGGTGGGACGTGTACAAACAGGACGGTCTCCACTTGAACCAGAGGGGCACGAATATCCTGGGTGGGAAATTGGCTAGTGCCATTCGGTTGGATTTAAACGAGTTCAGAAGGGGGATGGGAAACTGAGGTGTAGTCCTAGTACACAGGAGGATGAGCATAGGGAGGACATGGTCAGGACCTCACTGTCACAGAAGTGTGCTGGCAGACAGCAAGCTGGATTGAAGTGTGACGACTTTAATGCCGGGAGTATCCGGAATAATGTAGGTGAGCTTGCAGCTTGGATAGGTACCTGGGACTTCGATGTTGTGGCCATTTCGGAGGCATGGATAGAGCAGGGTCAGGAATGGATGTTGCAGGTTCTCGGGTTTCGATCTTTCATTAAGGTCTGGGAAGGTGGTAAAAGAGGGGGAGGTGTGGCTTTGTTGGTCAAGGACAGTATAACGGCGGCTGAAAGAACCTTTGAGGACTCGTCTGCTGCGGTGGTATGGGCTGAGGTTGCCCAGGAAGGTTTGTCGACTGAGTCAGTGTGGGTGGAAGTTCGGAACAGCAAGGCAGCAGTCACTTCACTGGGGGTTTTCTACAACCCCAAATAGCAGTTGGGAGATCGAAGAACTCATTGGCCGGCAAATTGTTGAAAAGTGCAAACGTATCAGGGTTGTTGTTATGGGTGACTTCAACTTTCCCAATATAGATTGAAACCTCCTCAGTGCAGATGGTTTGGATGGAGCCGTTTTTGTCAGGTGTGTTCAGGAGGGTTTCCTGACTCACTGTGTGGACAGGCCGAGGGGGGGAGGCCATTTTGGATTTGGTGCTCGGCGATGAGCCAGGACAGGTGTCAGATCTCGTGGTGGGAGAACACTTTGGCGACAGTGACCGCAAGAGCCTCACATTTACCATAGCCATGGAAAGGGAAAGGAGCAGTTACCAGGGGAAGTTATTTCACTGGGGTCAAGGAAACTATGATGCTGTCAGACAGGAGTTGGGAAGTACAGATTGGGAGCAATTGTTCCACAGAAAGGGCGCGGCAGACATGTGGAGGCTGTTCAAGGAGCAGTTGTTGCGAGTGATGTATAAATTTGTTCCTCTGAGACAGGTAAGAAGGGGTAAGATTAAGGAGCCTTGGATGACGGGTCCAGAGGTGCTTCTTGTCAAAAAGAAAAGGCAGCGTACGTAAGGTGGAGGAAGTGAAGGTCTAGCACAGCTTTAGAGTATTCCAGGCCTGCTCGGAAGGAGCTCAAAAGATATTGCCTGTACAATTGTTACCTGTTACAACCTTTGCGTCCACGCTTGCTCATTCAGTGGTGTCAAGATGCTAGCAGTGCATGTACCTTCTCCATCCCCTAATGCCGTCAGCTCACACAAGACATAGTCCTTACTTAAAATCTTCTGATCAACCAAAGTTCATTGTAATGGACATTTTAGTTATCTGTCATGAAACGAAAACTGATTCTGACTGGCATGACCTGCAGTGCAAATGAATATAATCTGTGAAACGAAATTCCTTATGGGCTTGCAGCCGCTACAAATAATTGCTTTTCAAAGACGTTGCAGACATACATTTTTTTCTCCTATCACCTCAGATTATTTTTTTGTTTATGCATGTTGTGTGGGTTTCCAGTCAGGCCCATAAACTCAGGTTGATGCAGTCACTGTTACAACACGGTATTGAAGGAGAATTTGTGATCTTTGGAGTTTCATTCCAGTGTCTGAAGGAGTGCACCATCAAGCCACTTCAGAGCACTACTGGCGACAAATTGTTGCAAGTTTTCAAGTGTGACCGATGGTCACATAAAATATGGCCTTTTTGTTGTTGCGCTATTCATCTTAACTGCACCTTATCTAGTATTTAGGCTTGGAAACGATTTCAATTTTTTTGATTTACTTATTCAAAATCATTTATGATTGTTGTCATGATATCTACAATATGTTATTTTGATTGGACATAGAGGATTGGATCTGTCTTAATGGAAATAATGTATGCGCTTATAAAACTCCTTCTGGGCAAGGTAGTTGCTCAGTGCTGAGAGCTGCTCATGCACTGGGGAGCCAATTGAGATTCCAGTCTTGGGTAACTATCTGTGTGGAATTGACACGTCCTCCCCGCGTCTGCGAGGGGCTTCTGCCAGGTGCTGCAGTTTCCTCCCATTGTTCAAAGATGTGCAGGTCCTAATATGTGATTTGTGAAGCATTTCTTAAATGTTTCAATCCTCCCAGCATCCAGTGCCTTGGACAAAATAACTGGAGATGAATAAAAGATACTGTGCCTTTTGACACCATTTCCTGCTGGATTTTCATCAATCCTGCTTTATATCGGTGACAACTTCCATGACCTTTTTTGATGCTATGTCTGAATTGACAGTCTAGTTCCAAATATTTGTTGTGCAGTATTTCAAGGTCTCTGTTACAGCATACCCATGAATGTCCACTTCAAAAGATACTTCCATATCATAGAATCCCTACGGTGTGGAAACAAGCCCCTTTTGACCCAAGAAGTCCACGGCCACCCTCCAAAGAGCATCTCACCCTGACTCATCCCCCGACCCTTTCCTCAGTAACCGCACATTTCCCATGACTAACACACCTAATCTACACATCCCTAAACACAATGGGCAAGTTTGGCATGGCCCATACACTGAGCCTGCACATCTTTGGACAGTGGGAGGAAACCAGAGCACCCAGCAGGAACCCATGCAGGCATGGGCAGAATGTACAAACTCCGCACAGAAAATCGTCCAACGGTGGGATCGAACCTGGGTCCCTGGCGCTGTGAGTCAGCAGTGCTAAACAATGAGCCACCGTGCTGCACTTGGAGTTAGAGCTTGCTTGTTCCTGGGTGGCCTCAAACTGCCAACCTCCACTTAGTGGCAAAAGTGCTGACCAACTGCACTCATCTTCACTGGTTTTTGCTTTGTATCATTGAATTCAATCCTTCAAACTCTATGATAAATATTTAAATTTCCATTGATGTGTGAGGGTTGTTTTTAGTACGCAGTATTGGTTTATTATGTTTCATTGGTACATAATGAATATTGTATGTATATGCAAATGGGCAAGTTGGTAACGATGCAGTCCGCAGACCTGGAGGATAATAACACTGTCCTTCAATCGCCCACGATGCCCTCTGCAAATTGGTAGAAAACAAAAATTTCTATAAAATTCATCTCCCCTCCCGTCAGTCGATCAAAATTAATTCAGGATTTTGTACAGGCCAATAACCGTAAGATTACACGAGCCTAAACAAAACTACTGGCTCATATTAGTTCAGTCAAGTGAAAGGGCAACAATAGAGGCAGTAGGAACTGCAGATGCTGGAGAATCTGAGATAAGAAGGTGTCAAGCTGGATGAACACAGCAGGCCAAGCAGTATCATCCGGCTCTGCACCTTGTTATCTCAGATTCTCCAGCGCCAATTTTCTGAAGTAGGGTCTCGTCCCGAAACATCAGCTTTCTTGCTTCTCTGATGCTGCTTGACCTGCTGTGTTCATCCAGCTCTCCACTTTGGGCAACAATAGAGTATGTTTTAAGTCACTAGATATGTTACGTGGGTTTGTCTTCCTTAGGGTGGAGTTAGTGGAACCGAAAAAGATGTCTCCCTCACAGCGTTTGTGACACAAGAATTGCATCGTTCCTTGGCGGCCTTTCAACAGAAGAATATTCAGAGATTTCCCGAGTGGTAAGAATGTAACTTCTTTTACTTCTCTTTATCTCACTTTTTCCAACAATTGGAAAATAGATTTTAGAAATAACGTCGAGCTGATGAAGTGTGAAAAGAAGAATAATTCCAAGCAGTGGTGGGAGTAGGTCAGTGAGGTGGGAGGAGTGGATAGGTGGGAGAGAAGGCGGACAGGTCATGGAGGCGGGGATGAGGGGAGGAACTAGCGTTTGTGACACAAGAATTGCATCTTGGGATGAGGCTGGCGGGTGGGGAGATTTTGAGGGTGGCAAAGTCCATATTAAGGCTATTGAGTTGGAAGCTCCCGAGGCGGAATAGGAGGTGCTGCTCCTCCAGTTTCTGGGTGGTGTGGTTGTGACACTGGAAGAGGCCCAGGATGGACATGTCGTCCAGGGAGTGGGAGGGGGAGTTGAAGTGATGCAATGATTTGGATATGAAAATAGAAGGTGTGGTTAGTAAGTTTCCCAATGATTGAAGGTGTAGTAGCCAGCCAAGAAGGTCACCTCAGAATACAATGGGACATTGACAAGGGCCAATAAACTGAGGAGTGGCAGATTGAGTTGAGGTTAGATAAATGTGAGGTGCTACATTTTGGAAAGGCAAATCAGGGCAGCACGTATACACTGAAGGTTGTGGGGAGAGTTGCTTAATAAAGAGACACTGGAGTGCAGTTTCGTAGTTCCATCAAAGTACAGCCACCGGTAGAAAGGATATGAAGGAGACATTTGGTGTGCTCGCCTTTATCGGTCAGTGCATTGAGTATAGGAGTTGGGAGATCACTTCGCAGCGATATAGGACGTTGGTTCGGCTGCTTTTGGAATACTGCAATCGATTTTGGTCTCCTTGCGAGAGGAAGGATGTCGGCGCAACATTGAGGGCCGAAGGGCCTGTTCTGCGCTGTGTTGTTGTATGTTGTAAACTTGAAAGGGTTCAGAGAAGATCTACAAGGATGTTACGAGCATCGGAGGTTGGAGGTATACCGTGGGCTTGAACAGGCAGCTCTTTCTTGGAACTTTGGAGTTCAGGGCTGACCATATAGAAGTTTATACAATTACGAGGGACGTGGATACAGCGAACAGCCAAGATCTTTTCCCCGGGTTGCTGGAATCCAAAACTGGAGGGAATAGGTTAAAAATGAGAGAGGGAAGATTTAAAATGGACCGGATTTTTTTCATAGTGGTGCATGTATGGAATGAGCTGCCAGAGGAAGTGGTGGAGGCTTGTACGTTTAAAAGGCATGTGGATGGGTATATGAATAAGACGGGTTGAGAGGAATATGGGCCAAATGCTGGCAAATGGGACTAAATTAATTTAGGATATCTGGTCAGCATAGACAAATTGTGCCAAAGGATCTGTTTCCTGACTGTACATCTCTCTGATTCTCAGTGTCTTTTTTCTTAACCACGTGGCCCATAATTAGAAAAACTTGAATCAGGATTTGGGAATGTGACAATTCTAATTGGATCTGTTTGATGAAATTAACTCTGTAGGTAATGGTGGTTGAATTATGATTTATCAAATTTGAGTTTATTGCAGCATCTTATAGAATAGAGGAAACACATGTAATCAAAATTGAAAATCAAAACTTGGTAAAATTTTGCATTGGAAATACATGACCAGCCATTGGAGGAGATTCATGACCATTGCATTCAAGTGAGAACAACAAATGCGATTCAGTGACTCAGTGAAATTGGATGCAGTGACTGTGTGAACTGGGATGCAGTGACTGAGGGTAATGGGATGCAGTGGCTTATGGAAATGGAATGCACTGACTGAGGGAAATGGGATGCAGTGTCTGAGTGAAATAGCTTGCAGTGACTGCGGGAAATGGGTTGTAGTGACTGAGGGAAATGGGATGCAGTGACTGATGGAAATGGGATGCAGTGACTGATGGAAATGGGATGCAGTGACTGAGTGAAATGGGATGCAGTGACTGAGTGAAATGGGATGCCGTGAATGACAAAAGGAGATGCAGTGACTGTGGGAAATGGGATGCAGTGACTCTTGGTAATGGGATGCAGTGAGTGAGGGGAATGGGATGCAGTGAGTGAGGGTCATGGGAGGCAGTGAGTGAGGGTAATGAGATGCAGTGACTGCAGGAAAGGAGATGCAGTGACTGCGAGAAAGGAGATGCACTGACTGAGGGAAAGGAGATGCAGTGACTGAGTGAGATGGGATGCAGTGACTGAGTGGAATGGGATGCAGTGATTGAAGGAAATGGGGGCGGTGACCGATGGAAATGGGATGCAGTGACTGAGGGAAATGGGATGCAGTGGCTGATGGAAAGGAGATGCAGTGACTGAGTGAACTGGGATGCAGTGACTGAGCGAAATGGGATGCAGTGACTGAGCGAAATGGGATGCAGTGACTGAGGGAAATGGGATGCAGTGACTGAGGGTAATGGGATGCAGTGACTGATGGTAATGGGATGCAGTGACTAAGGGTAATGGGATGCAGTGACTGATGGTAATGGGATGCAGTGTCTCAGTGAAATGGGGTGCAGTGACTGATGGTAATGGGATGCAGTGTCTCAGTGAAATGGGGTGCAGTGTCTGAGTGAAATGGGATGCTATGACTGAGTGAAATGAGCTGCAGTGACTGAGTGAAATGAGCTGCAGTGACTGAGTGAAATGGGATGCAGTGGCTGTGTGAAATGGGATGCAGTGACTGTGAACTGGGATGCAGTGTCTGTTTGAAATGGGATCCTGCGACTGAAGTTAATGGGATGCAGTGACTGAGGGAAATGGGATGCAGTGACTGATTGAAATGGAATGCACTGACTGAGTGAACTGGGATGCAGTGACTGATGGAAATGGGATGCAGTGACTGAGGGAAACAGGTTGCAGTGATTGAGTGAAATAGGATGCAGTGATTGAGTGAAATGCGATGCCGTGACTGAGTGAAATGGAAAGCATTGGCTGATGGAAATGGGATGTAGTGGCTGAGTGAAATGGGATGCAGTGGCTGAGTGAAATAGGATGCAGTGACTGAGTGAAATGCGATGCTGTGACTGAGTGAAATGGGGTGCAGTGACTGAGGGAAAGGTGATTCAATGACTGTGGGAAATGCCAAGATGTGACTGAGGAAAGGAGATGCAGTGACTGTGGGAAATGGGATGCCGTGTCTGTGGGAAACGGGATGCGGTGACTGTGGGAAACGGGATGCGGTGACTGTGGGGAATGTGATGCAGTGACAGCGTGAAATGGGATGCAGTGACAGCGTGAAATGGGATGCAGTGACTGAGATAAATGGGATGCAGTGACTGATGTAAATGGGATGCAGTGAGTGAGGGAAAGGAGATGCAGTGCCTGTGGAAACGGGATGCTGCGACTGAGGGTAATGAGTATGCAGTGACTGTGGGAAATGGGATGCAGTGACTGAGTGAAATGGGATGCAGTGACTGAATGGAATGGGATGCAGGGACTGAGGGAAATTGGATGCTGTGACTCAGTGGAATGGGATGCAGTTACTGAGGGAAAGGTGATTCAGTGACTGTGGGAAATGGCAAGCTGTGACTGAGGAAAGGAGATGCAGTGACTGTGGGAAATGGGACGCAATGACGGAGGGAAATGGGACGCAGTGACTGAGTGAAATGGGATGCAGTGGCTCAGTGAAATGGGATGCAGTGGCTGAGTGAAATGGGATGCCGTGGCTGAGTGAAATGGGATGCCGTGGCTGAGTGAAATGGGACGCAGTGACCGAGTGAAACGGGGTGCAGTGACTGAGGGAAATGGGAGGCAGTGGCTGAGTGAAATGGGATGCAGTCACTGAGGGAAATGGGATGCAGTGATGGATGGTAATGGGATGCAGTGACTGAGTGAAATGGGATGCAGTAAAATGGGATGCAGTTACTGAATGAAATGGGGTGCAGTGACTGAGGGGAATGGGTGCAGTGACTGAGGGAAATGGCTGCAGTGACTCAGGGTAATGGGATGCACTGACTGAGTGAAATGTGATGCAGTGGCTGAGTGAAATGGGATGCAGCCACTGAGTGAAATGGGATGCAGTGGCTGAGTGAAATGGGGTGCAGTGACTGAGTGTAATGGGACGAATTGACTGAGTGAAATGGGACGCAGTCACTGAGTGAAATGGGATGCTGTGACTGAGGGAAATGTGATGCAGTGACTGAGGGAAATGGCTGCAGTGACTCAGGGTAATGGGATGCACTGACTGAGTGAAATGTGATGCAGTGGCTGAGTGAAATGCGATGCAGTGTCTGAGGGAAATGGGACGCAGTGACTGAGTGTAATGGGACGCAGTGACTGAGTGTAATGGGACGAATTGACTGAGTGAAATGGGACGCAGTCACTGAGTGAAATGGGATGCTGTGACTGAGGGAAATGTGATGCAGTGTCTGTGTGAAATGTGATGCAGTGACTGAGGGTAATGGGATGCAGTGGCTGATGTAAATGGGTTGCAGTGACTTAGTGAAATGGGAGGCAGTGACTGAGTGAAATGGGAGGCAGTGACTGAGTGAAATGGGAGGCAGTGACTGAGGGGA
This sequence comes from Stegostoma tigrinum, assembly GCF_030684315.1. Taxonomy (NCBI): domain Eukaryota; kingdom Metazoa; phylum Chordata; class Chondrichthyes; order Orectolobiformes; family Stegostomatidae; genus Stegostoma; species Stegostoma tigrinum. Next base: position 331,386 of record NW_026728130.1, on the reverse strand, counting down.
ATGGGATGCAGTGGCTGATGGAAATGGGAGGCAGTGACTGAGGGGAATGGGATGCAGTGGCTGAGGGGAAGGAGATGTAGTGACTGAGGGGAAGGAGCTGCAGTGACTGTGGGAAATGGAATGCTGTGTCTGAGTGTAATGGGTTGCACTGTCTCAGTTCAATAAGATTCACTGTCTCAGTTAAATGGGATGCAGTGACTGAGTGAAATGGGATGCTCTGACTGAGTGAAGTGGGATGCTGTGACTTAGGGACATGGGATGCTGTGACTGAGGATAATGCGATGCAGTGACTGAGGGAATGGAGATGCAGTGACTGTGGGAAATGGGTTGCAATGACTGAGTGAAATGGGATGCTGTGACAGAGGGAAAGGAGACGCACTGAATGTGGGAAATGGGATGCAGTGACTGAGTGAAATGGGGTGCAGTGACTGAGTGAAATGGGGTGCAGTGACTGAGTGAAATGGGATGCAGTGACTGAGTGAAATGGGATGCAGTGACTGACTGAAATGGGATGGAGTGTATGAGTGAAATGGGATGGAGTGACTGAGTGAAATGGGAGTCAGTGACTGAGTGAAATGGGAGGCAGTGACTGACTGAAATGGGATGCAGTGACTGAGTGAAATGGGATGCAGTGACTGAGTGAAATGGGAGTCAGTGACTGAGTGAAATGGGGTGCAGTGACTGAGTGAAATGGGACGCAGTGACTGAGTGAAATGGGATGCAGTGACTGAGTGAAATGGGATGCAGTGACTGAGTGTAATGGGATGCAGTGACTGAGTGAAATGGGATGCGGTGGCTGAGGGAAATGGGATGTAGTGACTGAGAGAAATGGGACGCAGTGACTTAGGGAAATGGGACGCAGTGACTGGGGGAAATGGGACGCAGTGGCTGAGTGAAATGGGATGCAGTTACTGAGTGAAATGGGATGCAGTGACTGAGGGCAATGGGATGCAGTGACTGAGGGCAATGGGATGCAGTGATTGAGGGAAATGGGATCAAGTGACTGAGTGAAATGGGATGCGGTGACTGAGGGAAATGGAATGTGGTGACTGTGGGGAATAGGGTGCGGTGACTGACGGAAACGGATGCACTGTCTCAGCTGAATAGTACTCACTGTCTCTGTTAAGTGGGATGCAGTGACTGAGGGAAATGGGATCAAGTGACTGAGTGAAATGGGATGCGGTGACTGAGGGAAATGGAATGTGGTGACTGTGGGGAATAGGGTGCGGTGACTGACGGAAACGGATGCACTGTCTCAGCTGAATAGTACTCACTGTCTCTGTTAAGTGGGATGCAGTGACTGAGGGGCAGGAGATGCAGTGAATGTGGGGAATGGGATGCAGTGACTGAGGGAAATGAGATGCAGTGACTGAGGAAAATGAGATGCAGTGACTGAGGGAAAGGAGATGCAGTGACTGTGGGAAATGGAATGCTGTGACTGAGGGTAATGGGATGCACCGTCTCAGTTCAATGAGTTTCTCTGTCTCAGTTAAATGGAATGCAGTGACTGAGTGAAATGGGATTCTCTGACTGAGTGAAATGGGATGCTGTGACTGAGGGAAAGGAGATGCAGGGACTGTGGGAAATCGATTGCAGTGACTGTGGGAAATCGATTGCAGTGACTGTGGGAAATCGTTTTCAGTGACTGTGGGAAATGGGTTGCAGTGACTGAGGGAAATGGGAGGCAGTGACTGAGTGAAGTGGGAGGCAGTGACTGCGTGAAGTGGGAGGCAGTGACTGCGTGAAGTGGGATGCACTCACTGAGTGAAATGGGATGCTGTGACTGATGGAAATGGGATACTGTGACTGAGGGTAATGTGATGCAGTGACTGAGGGTAATGTGATGCAGTGACTGAGGGTAATGGGATGCAGTGACTGAGGGAAATGGGATGCACTGACTGAGGGAAATGGGATGCAGTGTCTGAGTGAAATAGTTTGCAGTGACTGCGGGAAATGGGTTGTAGTGACTGAGGGAAATGGGATGCAGTGACTGATGGAAATGGGATGCAGTGACTGAGTGAAATGGGATGCAGTGAATGACAAAAGTAGATGCAGTGACTGTGGGAAATGGGATGCAGTGACTCTTGGTAATGGGATGCAGTGAGTGAGGGTCATGGGAGGCAGTGAGTGAGGGTAATGAGATGCAGTGACTGCAGGAAAGGAGATGCAGTGACTGCGAGAAAGGAGATGCACTGACTGAGGGAAAGGAGATGCAGTGACTGAGTGAGATGGGATGCAGTGACTGAGTGGAATGGGATGCAGTGATTGAAGGAAATGGGGGCAGTGACCGATGGAAATGGGATGCAGTGACTGAGGGAAATGGGATGCAGTGGCTGATGGAAAGGAGATGCAGTGACTGAGCGAAATGGGATGCAGTGACTGAGCGAAATGGGATGCAGTGACTGAGGGAAATGGGATGCAGTGACTGAGGGTAATGGGATGCAGTGACTGATGGTAATGGGATGCAGTGACTAAGGGTAATGGGATGCAGTGACTGATGGTAATGGGATGCAGTGTCTCAGTGAAATGGGGTGCAGTGACTGATGGTAATGGGATGCAGTGTCTCAGTGAAATGGGGTGCAGTGTCTGAGTGAAATGGGATGCTATGACTGAGTGAAATGAGCTGCAGTGACTGAGTGAAATGAGCTGCAGTGACTGAGTGAAATGGGATGCAGTGGCTGTGTGAAATGGGATGCAGTGACTGTGAACTGGGATGCAGTGTCTGTTTGAAATGGGATCCTGCGACTGAAGTTAATGGGATGCAGTGACTGAGGGAAATGGGATGCAGTGACTGATTGAAATGGAATGCACTGACTGAGTGAACTGGGATGCAGTGACTGATGGAAATGGGATGCAGTGACTGAGGGAAACAGGTTGCAGTGATTGAGTGAAATAGGATGCAGTGATTGAGTGAAATGCGATGCCGTGACTGAGTGAAATGGAAAGCATTGGCTGATGGAAATGGGATGTAGTGGCTGAGTGAAATGGGATGCAGTGGCTGAGTGAAATAGGATGCAGTGACTGAGTGAAATGCGATGCTGTGACTGAGTGAAATGGGGTGCAGTGACTGAGGAAAGGAGATGCAGTGACTGTGGGAAATGGGATGCCGTGTCTGTGGGAAACGGGATGCGGTGACTGTGGGAAACGGGATGCGGTGACTGTGGGGAATGTGATGCAGTGACAGCGTGAAATGGGATGCAGTGACAGCGTGAAATGGGATGCAGTGACTGAGATAAATGGGATGCAGTGACTGATGTAAATGGGATGCAGTGAGTGAGGGAAAGGAGATGCAGTGCCTGTGGAAACGGGATGCTGCGACTGAGGGTAATGAGTATGCAGTGACTGTGGGAAATGGGATGCAGTGACTGAGTGAAATGGGATGCAGTGACTGAATGGAATGGGATGCAGGGACTGAGGGAAATTGGATGCTGTGACTCAGTGGAATGGGATGCAGTTACTGAGGGAAAGGTGATTCAGTGACTGTGGGAAATGGCAAGCTGTGACTGAGGAAAGGAGATGCAGTGACTGTGGGAAATGGGACGCAATGACGGAGGGAAATGGGACGCAGTGACTGAGTGAAATGGGATGCAGTGGCTCAGTGAAATGGGATGCAGTGGCTGAGTGAAATGGGATGCCGTGGCTGAGTGAAATGGGATGCCGTGGCTGAGTGAAATGGGACGCAGTGACCGAGTGAAACGGGGTGCAGTGACTGAGGGAAATGGGAGGCAGTGGCTGAGTGAAATGGGATGCAGTCACTGAGGGAAATGGGATGCAGTGATGGATGGTAATGGGATGCAGTGACTGAGTGAAATGGGATGCAGTAAAATGGGATGCAGTTACTGAATGAAATGGGATGTAGTGACTGAATGAAATGGGGTGCAGTGACTGAGGGGAATGGGTGCAGTGACTGAGGGAAATGGCTGCAGTGACTCAGGGTAATGGGATGCACTGACTGAGTGAAATGTGATGCAGTGGCTGAGTGAAATGGGATGCAGCCACTGAGTGAAATGGGATGCAGTGACTGAGTGAAATGGGATGCAGTGGCTGAGTGAAATGGGATGCAGTGACTGAGTGAAATGGGATGCAGTGACTGACTGACTGAAATGGGATGTAGTGAGTGAGTGAAATGGGAAGCAGTGACCGAGGGAAATGGAATGCGGTGACTGTGGGGAATAGGGTGCGGTGACTAACGGAAACGGATGCACTGTCTCAGCTGAATAGTGTTCACTGTCTTCGTTAAATGGGATGCAGTGACTGAGGGAAATGGGAGTCAGTGACTGACTGAAATGGGAGGGAGTGACTGATTGAAATGGGAGGGAGTGACTGACTGAAATGGGAGGGAGTGACTGAGTGAAATGGGAGGCAGTGACTGAGTGAATTGGGAGGCAGTGACTGAGTGAAGTGGAAGGCAGTGACTGAGTGAAATGGGATGCAGTGACTGAGTGAAATGTGATGCAGTGATTGAGTGAAATGGGATGCAGTGACTGACTGAAATGGGAAGCAGTGGCTGAGTGAAATGGGATGCAGTGACTGAGTGAAATGGGATGCAGTGACTGAGTGAAATGGGATGCAGTGACTGAGTGAAATGGGATGCAGTGACTGAGTGAAATGGGATGCAGTGGCTGAGTGAAATGGGGTGCAGTGACTGAGTGAAATGCGATGCAGTGACTGAGGGAAATGGGACGCAGTGACTGAGTGTAATGGGACGCAGTGACTGAGTGTAATGGGACGCAGTGACTGAGTGTAATGGGACGAATTGACTGAGTGAAATGGGACGCAGTCACTGAGTGAAATGGGATGCTGTGACTGAGGGAAATGTGATGCAGTGTCTGTGTGAAATGTGATGCAGTGACTGAGGGTAATGGGATGCAGTGGCTGATGGAAATGGGTTGCAGTGACTTAGTGAAATGGGAGGCAGTGACTGAGTGAAATGGGAGGCAGTGACTGAGTGAAATGGGAGGCAGTGACTGAGGGGAATGGGATGCAGTGGCTGATGGAAATGGGAGGCAGTGACTGAGGGGAATGGGATGCAGTGGCTGAGGGGAAGGAGATGTAGTGACTGAGGGGAAGGAGCTGCAGTGACTGTGGGAAATGGAATGCTGTGTCTGAGTGTAATGGGTTGCACTGTCTCAGTTCAATAAGATTCACTGTCTCAGTTAAATGGGATGCAGTGACTGAGTGAAATGGGATGCTCTGACTGAGTGAAGTGGGATGCTGTGACTTAGGGACATGGGATGCTGTGACTGAGGATAATGCGATGCAGTGACTGAGGGAATGGAGATGCAGTGACTGTGGGAAATGGGTTGCAATGACTGAGTGAAATGGGATGCTGTGACAGAGGGAAAGGAGACGCACTGAATGTGGGAAATGGGATGCAGTGACTGAGTGAAATGGGGTGCAGTGACTGAGTGAAATGGGATGCAGTGACTGAGTGAAATGGGATGCAGTGACTGACTGAAATGGGATGGAGTGTATGAGTGAAATGGGATGGAGTGACTGAGTGAAATGGGAGTCAGTGACTGAGTGAAATGGGAGGCAGTGACTGACTGAAATGGGATGCAGTGACTGAGTGAAATGGGATGCAGTGACTGAGTGAAATGGGATGCAGTGACTGAGTGAAATGGGGTGCAGTGACTGAGTGAAATGGGACGCAGTGACTGAGTGAAATGGGATGCAGTGACTGAGTGAAATGGGATGCAGTGACTGAGTGTAATGGGATGCAGTGACTGAGTGAAATGGGATGCGGTGGCTGAGGGAAATGGGATGTAGTGACTGAGAGAAATGGGACGCAGTGACTTAGGGAAATGGGACGCAGTGACTGGGGGAAATGGGACGCAGTGGCTGAGTGAAATGGGATGCAGTTACTGAGTGAAATGGGATGCAGTGACTGAGGGCAATGGGATGCAGTGACTGAGGGCAATGGGATGCAGTGATTGAGGGAAATGGGATCAAGTGACTGAGTGAAATGGGATGCGGTGACTGAGGGAAATGGAATGTGGTGACTGTGGGGAATAGGGTGCGGTGACTGACGGAAACGGATGCACTGTCTCAGCTGAATAGTACTCACTGTCTCTGTTAAGTGGGATGCAGTGACTGAGGGAAATGGGATCAAGTGACTGAGTGAAATGGGATGCGGTGACTGAGGGAAATGGAATGTGGTGACTGTGGGGAATAGGGTGCGGTGACTGACGGAAACGGATGCACTGTCTCAGCTGAATAGTACTCACTGTCTCTGTTAAGTGGGATGCAGTGACTGAGGGGCAGGAGATGCAGTGAATGTGGGGAATGGGATGCAGTGACTGAGGGAAATGAGATGCAGTGACTGAGGAAAATGAGATGCAGTGACTGAGGGAAAGGAGATGCAGTGACTGTGGGAAATGGAATGCTGTGACTGAGGGTAATGGGATGCACCGTCTCAGTTCAATGAGTTTCTCTGTCTCAGTTAAATGGGGTGCAGTGACTGAGTGAAATGGGATTCTCTGACTGAGTGAAATGGGATGCTGTGACTGAGGGAAAGGAGATGCAGGGACTGTGGGAAATCGATTGCAGTGACTGTGGGAAATCGATTGCAGTGACTGTGGGAAATCGTTTTCAGTGACTGTGGGAAATGGGTTGCAGTGACTGAGGGAAATGGGAGGCAGTGACTGAGTGAAGTGGGAGGCAGTGACTGCGTGAAGTGGGAGGCAGTGACTGCGTGAAGTGGGATGCACTCACTGAGTGAAATGGGATGCTGTGACTGATGGAAATGGGATACTGTGACTGAGGGTAATGTGATGCAGTGACTGAGGGTAATGTGATGCAGTGACTGAGGGAAATGGGATGCACTGACTGAGGGAAATGGGATGCACTGACTGAGGGAAATGGGATGCAGTGTCTGAGTGAAATAGTTTGCAGTGACTGCGGGAAATGGGTTGTAGTGACTGAGGGAAATGGGATGCAGTGACTGATGGAAATGGGATGCAGTGACTGAGTGAAATGGGATGCAGTGAATGACAAAAGGAGATGCAGTGACTGTGGGAAATGGGATGCAGTGACTCTTGGTAATGGGATGCAGTGAGTGAGGGGAATGGGATGCAGTGAGTGAGGGTCATGGGAGGCAGTGAGTGAGGGTAATGAGATGCAGTGACTGCAGGAAAGGAGATGCAGTGACTGCGAGAAAGGAGATGCACTGACTGAGGGAAAGGAGATGCAGTGACTGAGTGAGATGGGATGCAGTGACTGAGTGGAATGGGATGCAGTGATTGAAGGAAATGGGGGCAGTGACCGATGGAAATGGGATGCAGTGACTGAGGGAAATGGGATGCAGTGGCTGATGGAAAGGAGATGCAGTGACTGAGTGAAATGGGATGCAGTGACTGAGCGAAATGGGATGCAGTGACTGAGGGAAATGGGATGCAGTGACTGAGGGTAATGGGATGCAGTGACTGATGGTAATGGGATGCAGTGACTAAGGGTAATGGGATGCAGTGACTGATGGTAATGGGATGCAGTGTCTCAGTGAAATGGGGTGCAGTGACTGATGGTAATGGGATGCAGTGTCTCAGTGAAATGGGGTGCAGTGTCTGAGTGAAATGGGATGCTATGACTGAGTGAAATGAGCTGCAGTGACTGAGTGAAATGAGCTGCAGTGACTGAGTGAAATGGGATGCAGTGGCTGTGTGAAATGGGATGCAGTGACTGTGAACTGGGATGCAGTGTCTGTTTGAAATGGGATCCTGCGACTGAAGTTAATGGGATGCAGTGACTGAGGGAAATGGGATGCAGTGACTGATTGAAATGGAATGCACTGACTGAGTGAACTGGGATGCAGTGACTGATGGAAATGGGATGCAGTGACTGAGGGAAACAGGTTGCAGTGATTGAGTGAAATAGGATGCAGTGATTGAGTGAAATGCGATGCCGTGACTGAGTGAAATGGAAAGCATTGGCTGATGGAAATGGGATGTAGTGGCTGAGTGAAATGGGATGCAGTGGCTGAGTGAAATAGGATGCAGTGACTGAGTGAAATGCGATGCTGTGACTGAGTGAAATGGGGTGCAGTGACTGAGGGAAAGGTGATTCAATGACTGTGGGAAATGCCAAGATGTGACTGAGGAAAGGAGATGCAGTGACTGTGGGAAATGGGATGCCGTGTCTGTGGGAAACGGGATGCGGTGACTGTGGGAAACGGGATGCGGTGACTGTGGGGAATGTGATGCAGTGACAGCGTGAAATGGGATGCAGTGACAGCGTGAAATGGGATGCAGTGACTGAGATAAATGGGATGCAGTGACTGATGTAAATGGGATGCAGTGAGTGAGGGAAAGGAGATGCAGTGCCTGTGGAAACGGGATGCTGCGACTGAGGGTAATGAGTATGCAGTGACTGTGGGAAATGGGATGCAGTGACTGAGTGAAATGGGATGCAGTGACTGAATGGAATGGGATGCAGGGACTGTGGGAAATTGGATGCTGTGACTCAGTGGAATGGGATGCAGTTACTGAGGGAAAGGTGATTCAGTGACTGTGGGAAATGGCAAGCTGTGACTGAGGAAAGGAGATGCAGTGACTGTGGGAAATGGGACGCAATGACGGAGGGAAATGGGACGCAGTGACTGAGTGAAATGGGACGCAGTGACTGAGTGAAATGGGATGCAGTGGCTCAGTGAAATGGGATGCAGTGGCTGAGTGAAATGGGATGCCGTGGCTGAGTGAAATGGGATGCCGTGGCTGAGTGAAATGGGATGCCGTGGCTGAGTGAAATGGGACGCAGTGACCGAGTGAAACGGGGTGCAGTGACTGAGGGAAATGGGAGGCAGTGGCTGAGTGAAATGGGATGCAGTCACTGAGGGAAATGGGATGCAGTGATGGATGGTAATGGGATGCAGTGACTGAGTGAAATGGGATGCAGTAAAATGGGATGCAGTTACTGAATGAAATGGGATGTAGTGACTGAATGAAATGGGGTGCAGTGACTGAGGGGAATGGGTGCAGTGACTGAGGGAAATGGCTGCAGTGACTCAGGGTAATGGGATGCACTGACTGAGTGAAATGTGATGCAGTGGCTGAGTGAAATGGGATGCAGCCACTGAGTGAAATGGGATGCAGTGACTGAGTGAAATGGGATGCAGTGGCTGAGTGAAATGGGATGCAGTGACTGAGTGAAATGGGATGCAGTGACTGACTGACTGAAATGGGATGTAGTGAGTGAGTGAAATGGGAAGCAGTGACCGAGGGAAATGGAATGCGGTGACTGTGGGGAATAGGGTGCGGTGACTAACGGAAACGGATGCACTGTCTCAGCTGAATAGTGTTCACTGTCTTCGTTAAATGGGATGCAGTGACTGAGGGAAATGGGAGTCAGTGACTGACTGAAATGGGAGGGAGTGACTGATTGAAATGGGAGGGAGTGACTGACTGAAATGGGAGGGAGTGACTGAGTGAAATGGGAGGCAGTGACTGAGTGAATTGGGAGGCAGTGACTGAGTGAAGTGGAAGGCAGTGACTGAGTGAAATGGGATGCAGTGACTGAGTGAAATGTGATGCAGTGATTGAGTGAAATGGGATGCAGTGACTGACTGAAATGGGAAGCAGTGGCTGAGTGAAATGGGATGCAGTGACTGAGTGAAATGGGATGCAGTGACTGAGTGAAATGGGATGCAGTGACTGAGTGAAATGGGATGCAGTGGCTGAGTGAAATGGGGTGCAGTGACTGAGTGAAATGCGATGCAGTGACTGAGGGAAATGGGACGCAGTGACTGAGTGTAATGGGACGCAGTGACTGAGTGTAATGGGACGAATTGACTGAGTGAAATGGGACGCAGTCACTGAGTGAAATGGGATGCTGTGACTGAGGGAAATGTGATGCAGTGTCTGTGTGAAATGTGATGCAGTGACTGAGGGTAATGGGATGCAGTGGCTGATGGAAATGGGTTGCAGTGACTTAGTGAAATGGGAGGCAGTGACTGAGTGAAATGGGAGGCAGTGACTGAGTGAAATGGGAGGCAGTGACTGAGGGGAATGGGATGCAGTGGCTGATGGAAATGGGAGGCAGTGACTGAGGGGAATGGGATGCAGTGGCTGAGGGGAAGGAGATGTAGTGACTGAGGGGAAGGAGCTGCAGTGACTGTGGGAAATGGAATGCTGTGTCTGAGTGTAATGGGTTGCACTGTCTCAGTTCAATAAGATTCACTGTCTCAGTTAAATGGGATGCAGTGACTGAGTGAAATGGGATGCTCTGACTGAGTGAAGTGGGATGCTGTGACTTAGGGACATGGGATGCTGTGACTGAGGATAATGCGATGCAGTGACTGAGGGAATGGAGATGCAGTGACTGTGGGAAATGGGTTGCAATGACTGAGTGAAATGGGATGCTGTGACAGAGGGAAAGGAGACGCACTGAATGTGGGAAATGGGATGCAGTGACTGAGTGAAATGGGGTGCAGTGACTGAGTGAAATGGGATGCAGTGACTGAGTGAAATGGGATGCAGTGACTGACTGAAATGGGATGGAGTGTATGAGTGAAATGGGATGGAGTGACTGAGTGAAATGGGAGTCAGTGACTGAGTGAAATGGGAGGCAGTGACTGACTGAAATGGGATGCAGTGACTGAGTGAAATGGGATGCAGTGACTGAGTGAAATGGGATGCAGTGACTGAGTGAAATGGGGTGCAGTGACTGAGTGAAATGGGACGCAGTGACTGAGTGAAATGGGATGCAGTGACTGAGTGAAATGGGATGCAGTGACTGAGTGTAATGGGATGCAGTGACTGAGTGAAATGGGATGCGGTGGCTGAGGGAAATGGGATGTAGTGACTGAGAGAAATGGGACGCAGTGACTTAGGGAAATGGGACGCAGTGACTGGGGGAAATGGGACGCAGTGGCTGAGTGAAATGGGATGCAGTTACTGAGTGAAATGGGATGCAGTGACTGAGGGCAATGGGATGCAGTGACTGAGGGCAATGGGATGCAGTGATTGAGGGAAATGGGATCAAGTGACTGAGTGAAATGGGATGCGGTGACTGAGGGAAATGGAATGTGGTGACTGTGGGGAATAGGGTGCGGTGACTGACGGAAACGGATGCACTGTCTCAGCTGAATAGTACTCACTGTCTCTGTTAAGTGGGATGCAGTGACTGAGGGAAATGGGATCAAGTGACTGAGTGAAATGGGATGCGGTGACTGAGGGAAATGGAATGTGGTGACTGTGGGGAATAGGGTGCGGTGACTGACGGAAACGGATGCACTGTCTCAGCTGAATATTACTCACTGTCTCTGTTAAGTGGGATGCAGTGACTGAGGGGCAAGAGATGCAGTGAATGTGGGGAATGGGATGCAGTGACTGAGGGAAATGAGATGCAGTGACTGAGGGAAATGAGATGCAGTGACTGAGGGAAAGGAGATGCAGTGACTGTGGGAAATGGAATGCTGTGACTGAGGGTAATGGGATGCACCGTCTCAGTTCAATGAGTTTCTCTGTCTCAGTTAAATGGGATGCAGTGACTGAGTGAAATGGGATTCTCTGACTGAGTGAAATGGGATGCTGTGACTGAGGGAAAGGAGATGCAGGGACTGTGGGAAATCGATTGCAGTGACTGTGGGAAATCGATTGCAGTGACTGTGGGAAATCGTTTTCAGTGACTGTGGGAAATGGGTTGCAGTGACTGAGGGAAATGGGAGGCAGTGACTGCGTGAAGTGGGAGGCAGTGACTGCGTGAAGTGGGAGGCAGTGACTGCGTGAAGTGGGATGCACTCACTGAGTGAAATGGGATGCTGTGACTGATGGAAATGGGATACTGTGACTGAGGGTAATGTGATGCAGTGACTGAGGGTAATGGGATGCAGTGACTGAGGGAAATGGGATGCACTGACTGAGGGAAATGGGATGCAGTGTCTGAGTGAAATAGTTTGCAGTGACTGCGGGAAATGGGTTGTAGTGACTGAGGGAAATGGGATGCAGTGACTGATGGAAAATGGATGCAGTGACTGAGTGAAATGGGATGCAGTGAATGACAAAAGGAGATGCAGTGACTGTGGGAAATGGGATGCAGTGACTCTTGGTAATGGGATGCAGTGAGTGAGGGTAATGGGATGCAGTGAGTGAGGGTCATGGGAGGCAGTGAGTGAGGGTAATGAGATGCAGTGACTGCAGGAAAGGAGATGCAGTGACTGCGAGAAAGGAGATGCACTGACTGAGGGAAAGGAGATGCAGTGACTGAGTGAGATGGGATGCAGTGACTGAGTGGAATGGGATGCAGTGATTGAAGGAAATGGGGGTGGTGACCGATGGAAATGGGATGCAGTGACTGAGGGAAATGGGATGCAGTGGCTGATGGAAAGGAGATGTAGTGACTGAGTGAACTGGGATTCAGTGACTGAGCGAAATGGGATGCAGTGACTGAGCGAAATGGGATGCAGTGACTGAGGGAAATGGGATGCAGTGACTGAGGGAAATGGGATGCAGTGACTGAGGGTAATGGGATGCAGTGACTGATGGTAATGGGATGCAGTGACTAAGGGTAATGGGATGCAGTGACTGATGGTAATGGGATGCAGTGTCTCAGTGAAATGGGGTGCAGTGACTGATGGTAATGGGATGCAGTGTCTCAGTGAAATGGGGTGCAGTGTCTGAGTGAAATGGGATGCTATGACTGAGTGAAATGAGCTGCAGTGACTGAGTGAAATGAGCTGCAGTGACTGAGTGAAATGGGATGCAGTGGCTGTGTGAAATGGGATGCAGTGACTGTGAACTGGGATGCAGTGTCTGTTTGAAATGGGATCCTGCGACTGAAGTTAATGGGATGCAGTGACTGAGGGAAATGGGATGCAGTGACTGATTGAAATGGAATGCACTGACTGAGTGAACTGGGATGCAGTGACTGATGGAAATGGGATGCAGTGACTGAGGGAAACAGGTTGCAGTGATTGAGTGAAATAGGATGCAGTGATTGAGTGAAATGCGATGCCGTGACTGAGTGAAATGGAAAGCATTGGCTGATGGAAATGGGATGTAGTGGCTGAGTGAAATGGGATGCAGTGGCTGAGTGAAATAGGATGCAGTGACTGAGTGAAATGCGATGCTGTGACTGAGTGAAATGGGGTGCAGTGACTGAGGGAAAGGTGATTCAATGACTGTGGGAAATGCCAAGATGTGACTGAGGAAAGGAGATGCAGTGACTGTGGGAAATGGGATGCCGTGTCTGTGGGAAACGGGATGCGGTGACTGTGGGAAACGGGATGCGGTGACTGTGGGGAATGTGATGCAGTGACAGCGTGAAATGGGATGCAGTGACAGCGTGAAATGGGATGCAGTGACTGAGATAAATGGGATGCAGTGACTGATGTAAATGGGATGCAGTGAGTGAGGGAAAGGAGATGCAGTGCCTGTGGAAACGGGATGCTGCGACTGAGGGTAATGAGTATGCAGTGACTGTGGGAAATGGGATGCAGTGACTGAGTGAAATGGGATGCAGTGACTGAATGGAATGGGATGCAGGGACTGAGGGAAATTGGATGCTGTGACTCAGTGGAATGGGATGCAGTTACTGAGGGAAAGGTGATTCAGTGACTGTGGGAAATGGCAAGCTGTGACTGAGGAAAGGAGATGCAGTGACTGTGGGAAATGGGACGCAATGACGGAGGGAAATGGGACGCAGTGACTGAGTGAAATGGGATGCAGTGGCTCAGTGAAATGGGATGCAGTGGCTGAGTGAAATGGGATGCCGTGGCTGAGTGAAATGGGATGCCGTGGCTGAGTGAAATGGGATGCCGTGGCTGAGTGAAATGGGACGCAGTGACCGAGTGAAACGGGATGCAGTGACTGAGGGAAATGGGAGGCAGTGGCTGAGTGAAATGGGATGCAGTCACTGAGGGAAATGGGATGCAGTGATGGATGGTAATGGGATGCAGTGACTGAGTGAAATGGGATGCAGTAAAATGGGATGCAGTTACTGAATGAAATGGGATGTAGTGACTGAATGAAATGGGGTGCAGTGACTGAGGGGAATGGGTGCAGTGACTGAGGGAAATGGCTGCAGTGACTCAGGGTAATGGGATGCACTGACTGAGTGAAATGTGATGCAGTGGCTGAGTGAAATGGGATGCAGCCACTGAGTGAAATGGGATGCAGTGACTGAGTGAAATGTGATGCAGTGGCTGAGTGAAATGGGATGCAGTGACTGAGTGAAATGGGATGCAGTGACTGACTGACTGAAATGGGATGTAGTGAGTGAGTGAAATGGGAAGCAGTGACCGAGGGAAATGGAATGCGGTGACTGTGGGGAATAGGGTGCGGTGACTAACGGAAACGGATGCACTGTCTCAGCTGAATAGTGTTCACTGTCTTCGTTAAATGGGATGCAGTGACTGAGGGAAATGGGAGTCAGTGACTGACTGAAATGGGAGGGAGTGACTGATTGAAATGGGAGGGAGTGACTGACTGAAATGGGAGGGAGTGACTGAGTGAAATGGGAGGCAGTGACTGAGTGAATTGGGAGGCAGTGACTGAGTGAAGTGGAAGGCAGTGACTGAGTGAAATGGGATGCAGTGACTGAGTGAAATGTGATGCAGTGATTGAGTGAAATGGGAAGCAGTGGCTGACTGAAATGGGAAGCAGTGGCTGAGTGAAATGGGATGCAGTGACTGAGTGAAATGGGATGCAGTGACTGAGTGAAATGGGATGCAGTGACTGAGTGAAATGGGATGCAGTGGCTGAGTGAAATGGGGTGCAGTGACTGAGTGAAATGCGATGCAGTGACTGAGGGAAATGGGACGCAGTGACTGAGTGTAATGGGACGCAGTGACTGAGTGTAATGGGACCAATTGACTGAGTGAAATGGGACGCAGTCACTGAGTGAAATGGGATGCTGTGACTGAGGGAAATGTGATGCAGTGTCTGTGTGAAATGTGATGCAGTGACTGAGGGTAATGGGATGCAGTGGCTGATGGAAATGGGTTGCAGTGTCTTAGTGAAATGGGAGGCAGTGACTGAGTGAAATGGGAGGCAGTGACTGAGTGAAATGGGAGGCAGTGACTGAGGGGAATGGGATGCAGTGGCTGATGGAAATGGGAGGCAGTGACTGAGGGGAATGGGATGCAGTGGCTGAGGGGAAGGAGATGTAGTGACTGAGGGGAAGGAGCTGCAGTGACTGTGGGAAATGGAATGCTGTGTCTGAGTGTAATGGGTTGCACTGTCTCAGTTCAATAAGATTCACTGTCTCAGTTAAATGGGATGCAGTGACTGAGTGAAATGGGATGCTCTGACTGAGTGAAGTGGGATGCTGTGACTTAGGGACATGGGATGCTGTGACTGAGGATAATGCGATGCAGTGACTGAGGGAATGGAGATGCAGTGACTGTGGGAAATGGGTTGCAATGACTGAGTGAAATGGGATGCTGTGACAGAGGGAAAGGAGACGCACTGAATGTGGGAAATGGGATGCAGTGACTGAGTGAAATGGGGTGCAGTGACTGAGTGAAATGGGATGCAGTGACTGAGTGAAATGGGATGCAGTGACTGACTGAAATGGGATGGAGTGTATGAGTGAAATGGGATGGAGTGACTGAGTGAAATGGGAGTCAGTGACTGAGTGAAATGGGAGGCAGTGACTGACTGAAATGGGATGCAGTGACTGAGTGTAATGGGATGCAGTGACTGAGTGAAATGGGATGGAGTGTATGAGTGAAATGGGATGGAGTGACTGAGTGAAATGGGACGCAGTGACTGAGTGAAATGGGATGCAGTGACTGAGTGAAATGGGATGCAGTGACTGAGTGTAATGGGATGCAGTGACTGAGTGAAATGGGATGCGGTGGCTGAGGGAAATGGGATGTAGTGACTGAGAGAAATGGGACGCAGTGACTTAGGGAAATGGGACGCAGTGACTGGGGGAAATGGGACGCAGTGGCTGAGTGAAATGGGATGCAGTTACTGAGTGAAATGGGATGCAGTGACTGAGGGCAATGGGATGCAGTGACTGAGGGCAATGGGATGCAGTGATTGAGGGAAATGGGATCAAGTGACTGAGTGAAATGGGATGCGGTGACTGAGGGAAATGGAATGTGGTGACTGTGGGGAATAGGGTGCGGTGACTGACGGAAACGGATGCACTGTCTCAGCTGAATAGTACTCACTGTCTCTGTTAAGTGGGATGCAGTGACTGAGGGAAATGGGATCAAGTGACTGAGTGAAATGGGATGCGGTGACTGAGGGAAATGGAATGTGGTGACTGTGGGGAATAGGGTGCGGTGACTGACGGAAACGGATGCACTGTCTCAGCTGAATAGTACTCACTGTCTCTGTTAAGTGGGATGCAGTGACTGAGGGGCAGGAGATGCAGTGAATGTGGGGAATGGGATGCAGTGACTGAGGGAAATGAGATGCAGTGACTGAGGAAAATGAGATGCAGTGACTGAGGGAAAGGAGATGCAGTGACTGTGGGAAATGGAATGCTGTGACTGAGGGTAATGGGATGCACCGTCTCAGTTCAATGAGTTTCTCTGTCTCAGTTAAATGGGGTGCAGTGACTGAGTGAAATGGGATTCTCTGACTGAGTGAAATGGGATGCTGTGACTGAGGGAAAGGAGATGCAGGGACTGTGGGAAATCGATTGCAGTGACTGTGGGAAATCGATTGCAGTGACTGTGGGAAATCGTTTTCAGTGACTGTGGGAAATGGGTTGCAGTGACTGAGGGAAATGGGAGGCAGTGACTGAGTGAAGTGGGAGGCAGTGACTGCGTGAAGTGGGAGGCAGTGACTGCGTGAAGTGGGATGCACTCACTGAGTGAAATGGGATGCTGTGACTGATGGAAATGGGATACTGTGACTGAGGGTAATGTGATGCAGTGACTGAGGGTAATGTGATGCAGTGACTGAGGGTAATGGGATGCAGTGACTGAGGGAAATGGGATGCACTGACTGAGGGAAATGGGATGCAGTGTCTGAGTGAAATAGTTTGCAGTGACTGCGGGAAATGGGTTGTAGTGACTGAGGAAAATGAGATGCAGTGACTGAGGGAAAGGAGATGCAGTGACTGTGGGAAATGGAATGCTGTGACTGAGGGTAATGGGATGCACCGTCTCAGTTCAATGAGTTTCTCTGTCTCAGTTAAATGGGGTGCAGTGACTGAGTGAAATGGGATTCTCTGACTGAGTGAAATGGGATGCTGTGACTGAGGGAAAGGAGATGCAGGGACTGTGGGAAATCGATTGCAGTGACTGTGGGAAATCGATTGCAGTGACTGTGGGAAATCGTTTTCAGTGACTGTGGGAAATGGGTTGCAGTGACTGAGGGAAATGGGAGGCAGTGACTGAGTGAAGTGGGAGGCAGTGACTGCGTGAAGTGGGAGGCAGTGACTGCGTGAAGTGGGATGCACTCACTGAGTGAAATGGGATGCTGTGACTGATGGAAATGGGATACTGTGACTGAGGGTAATGTGATGCAGTGACTGAGGGTAATGTGATGCAGTGACTGAGGGTAATGGGATGCAGTGACTGAGGGAAATGGGATGCACTGACTGAGGGAAATGGGATGCAGTGTCTGAGTGAAATAGTTTGCAGTGACTGCGGGAAATGGGTTGTAGTGACTGAGGGAAATGGGATGCAGTGACTGATGGAAATGGGATGCAGTGACTGAGTGAAATGGGATGCAGTGAATGACAAAAGGAGATGCAGTGACTGTGGGAAATGGGATGCAGTGACTCTTGGTAATGGGATGCAGTGAGTGAGGGTAATGGGATGCAGTGAGTGAGGGTCATGGGAGGCAGTGAGTGAGGGTAATGAGATGCAGTGACTGCAGGAAAGGAGATGCAGTGACTGCGAGAAAGGAGATGCACTGACTGAGGGAAAGGAGATGCAGTGACTGAGTGAGATGGGATGCAGTGACTGAGTGGAATGGGATGCAGTGATTGAAGGAAATGGGGGCAGTGACCGATGGAAATGGGATGCAGTGACTGAGGGAAATGGGATGCAGTGGCTGATGGAAAGGAGATGCAGTGACTGAGCGAAATGGGATGCAGTGACTGAGCGAAATGGGATGCAGTGACTGAGGGAAATGGGATGCAGTGACTGAGGGTAATGGGATGCAGTGACTGATGGTAATGGGATGCAGTGACTAAGGGTAATGGGATGCAGTGACTGATGGTAATGGGATGCAGTGTCTCAGTGAAATGGGGTGCAGTGACTGATGGTAATGGGATGCAGTGTCTCAGTGAAATGGGGTGCAGTGTCTGAGTGAAATGGGATGCTATGACTGAGTGAAATGAGCTGCAGTGACTGAGTGAAATGAGCTGCAGTGACTGAGTGAAATGGGATGCAGTGGCTGTGTGAAATGGGATGCAGTGACTGTGAACTGGGATGCAGTGTCTGTTTGAAATGGGATCCTGCGACTGAAGTTAATGGGATGCAGTGACTGAGGGAAATGGGATGCAGTGACTGATTGAAATGGAATGCACTGACTGTGTGAACTGGGATGCAGTGACTGATGGAAATGGGATGCAGTGACTGAGGGAAACAGGTTGCAGTGATTGAGTGAAATAGGATGCAGTGATTGAGTGAAATGCGATGCCGTGACTGAGTGAAATGGAAAGCATTGGCTGATGGAAATGGGATGTAGTGGCTGAGTGAAATGGGATGCAGTGGCTGAGTGAAATAGGATGCAGTGACTGAGTGAAATGCGATGCTGTGACTGAGTGAAATGGGGTGCAGTGACTGAGGGAAAGGTGATTCAATGACTGTGGGAAATGCCAAGATGTGACTGAGGAAAGGAGATGCAGTGACTGTGGGAAATGGGATGCCGTGTCTGTGGGAAACGGGATGCGGTGACTGTGGGAAACGGGATGCGGTGACTGTGGGGAATGTGATGCAGTGACAGCGTGAAATGGGATGCAGTGACAGCGTGAAATGGGATGCAGTGACTGAGATAAATGGGATGCAGTGACTGATGTAAATGGGATGCAGTGAGTGAGGGAAAGGAGATGCAGTGCCTGTGGAAACGGGATGCTGCGACTGAGGGTAATGAGTATGCAGTGACTGTGGGAAATGGGATGCAGTGACTGAGTGAAATGGGATGCAGTGACTGAATGGAATGGGATGCAGGGACTGAGGGAAATTGGATGCTGTGACTCAGTGGAATGGGATGCAGTTACTGAGGGAAAGGTGATTCAGTGACTGTGGGAAATGGCAAGCTGTGACTGAGGAAAGGAGATGCAGTGACTGTGGGAAATGGGACGCAATGACGGAGGGAAATGGGACGCAGTGACTGAGTGAAATGGGATGCAGTGGCTCAGTGAAATGGGATGCAGTGGCTGAGTGAAATGGGATGCCGTGGCTGAGTGAAATGGGATGCCGTGGCTGAGTGAAATGGGACGCAGTGACCGAGTGAAACGGGGTGCAGTGACTGAGGGAAATGGGAGGCAGTGGCTGAGTGAAATGGGATGCAGTCACTGAGGGAAATGGGATGCAGTGATGGATGGTAATGGGATGCAGTGACTGAGTGAAATGGGATGCAGTAAAATGGGATGCAGTTACTGAATGAAATGGGATGTAGTGACTGAATGAAATGGGGTGCAGTGACTGAGGGGAATGGGTGCAGTGACTGAGGGAAATGGCTGCAGTGACTCAGGGTAATGGGATGCACTGACTGAGTGAAATGTGATGCAGTGGCTGAGTGAAATGGGATGCAGCCACTGAGTGAAATGGGATGCAGTGACTGAGTGAAATGGGATGCAGTGGCTGAGTGAAATGGGATGCAGTGACTGAGTGAAATGGGATGCAGTGACTGACTGACTGAAATGGGATGTAGTGAGTGAGTGAAATGGGAAGCAGTGACCGAGGGAAATGGAATGCGGTGACTGTGGGGAATAGGGTGCGGTGACTAACGGAAACGGATGGACTGTCTCAGCTGAATAGTGTTCACTGTCTTCGTTAAATGGGATGCAGTGACTGAGGGAAATGGGAGTCAGTGACTGACTGAAATGGGAGGGAGTGACTGATTGAAATGGGAGGGAGTGACTGACTGAAATGGGAGGGAGTGACTGAGTGAAATGGGAGGCAGTGACTGAGTGAATTGGGAGGCAGTGACTGAGTGAAGTGGAAGGCAGTGACTGAGTGAAATGGGATGCAGTGACTGAGTGAAATGTGATGCAGTGATTGAGTGAAATGGGATGCAGTGACTGACTGAAATGGGAAGCAGTGGCTGAGTGAAATGGGATGCAGTGACTGAGTGAAATGGGATGCAGTGGCTGAGTGAAATGGGGTGCAGTGACTGAGTGAAATGCGATGCAGTGACTGAGGGAAATGGGACGCAGTGACTGAGTGTAATGGGACGCAGTGACTGAGTGTAATGGGACCAATTGACTGAGTGAAATGGGACGCAGTCACTGAGTGAAATGGGATGCTGTGACTGAGGGAAATGTGATGCAGTGTCTGTGTGAAATGTGATGCAGTGACTGAGGGTAATGGGATGCAGTGGCTGATGGAAATGGGTTGCAGTGACTTAGTGAAATGGGAGGCAGTGACTGAGTGAAATGGGAGGCAGTGACTGAGTGAAATGGGAGGCAGTGACTGAGGGGAATGGGATGCAGTGGCTGATGGAAATGGGAGGCAGTGACTGAGGGGAATGGGATGCAGTGGCTGAGGGGAAGGAGATGTAGTGACTGAGGGGAAGGAGCTGCAGTGACTGTGGGAAATGGAATGCTGTGTCTGAGTGTAATGGGTTGCACTGTCTCAGTTCAATAAGATTCACTGTCTCAGTTAAATGGGATGCAGTGACTGAGTGAAATGGGATGCTCTGACTGAGTGAAGTGGGATGCTGTGACTTAGGGACATGGGATGCTGTGACTGAGGATAATGCGATGCAGTGACTGAGGGAATGGAGATGCAGTGACTGTGGGAAATGGGTTGCAATGACTGAGTGAAATGGGATGCTGTGACAGAGGGAAAGGAGACGCACTGAATGTGGGAAATGGGATGCAGTGACTGAGTGAAATGGGGTGCAGTGACTGAGTGAAATGGGATGCAGTGACTGAGTGAAATGGGATGCAGT
This sequence comes from Stegostoma tigrinum, assembly GCF_030684315.1. Classification (NCBI taxonomy): domain Eukaryota; kingdom Metazoa; phylum Chordata; class Chondrichthyes; order Orectolobiformes; family Stegostomatidae; genus Stegostoma; species Stegostoma tigrinum. The sequence continues at coordinate 310,366 of NW_026728130.1, read as the reverse complement.
GACTGACTGAAATGGGATGGAGTGTATGAGTGAAATGGGATGGAGTGACTGAGTGAAATGGGAGTCAGTGACTGAGTGAAATGGGAGGCAGTGACTGACTGAAATGGGATGCAGTGACTGAGTGAAATGGGATGCAGTGACTGAGTGAAATGGGATGCAGTGACTGAGTGAAATGGGGTGCAGTGACTGAGTGAAATGGGACGCAGTGACTGAGTGAAATGGGATGCAGTGACTGAGTGAAATGGGATGCAGTGACTGAGTGTAATGGGATGCAGTGACTGAGTGAAATGGGATGCGGTGGCTGAGGGAAATGGGATGTAGTGACTGAGAGAAATGGGACGCAGTGACTTAGGGAAATGGGACGCAGTGACTGGGGGAAATGGGACGCAGTGGCTGAGTGAAATGGGATGCAGTTACTGAGTGAAATGGGATGCAGTGACTGAGGGCAATGGGATGCAGTGACTGAGGGCAATGGGATGCAGTGATTGAGGGAAATGGGATCAAGTGACTGAGTGAAATGGGATGCGGTGACTGAGGGAAATGGAATGTGGTGACTGTGGGGAATAGGGTGCGGTGACTGACGGAAACGGATGCACTGTCTCAGCTGAATAGTACTCACTGTCTCTGTTAAGTGGGATGCAGTGACTGAGGGAAATGGGATCAAGTGACTGAGTGAAATGGGATGCGGTGACTGAGGGAAATGGAATGTGGTGACTGTGGGGAATAGGGTGCGGTGACTGACGGAAACGGATGCACTGTCTCAGCTGAATAGTACTCACTGTCTCTGTTAAGTGGGATGCAGTGACTGAGGGGCAGGAGATGCAGTGAATGTGGGGAATGGGATGCAGTGACTGAGGGAAATGAGATGCAGTGACTGAGGAAAATGAGATGCAGTGACTGAGGGAAAGGAGATGCAGTGACTGTGGGAAATGGAATGCTGTGACTGAGGGTAATGGGATGCACCGTCTCAGTTCAATGAGTTTCTCTGTCTCAGTTAAATGGGGTGCAGTGACTGAGTGAAATGGGATTCTCTGACTGAGTGAAATGGGATGCTGTGACTGAGGGAAAGGAGATGCAGGGACTGTGGGAAATCGATTGCAGTGACTGTGGGAAATCGATTGCAGTGACTGTGGGAAATCGTTTTCAGTGACTGTGGGAAATGGGTTGCAGTGACTGAGGGAAATGGGAGGCAGTGACTGAGTGAAGTGGGAGGCAGTGACTGCGTGAAGTGGGAGGCAGTGACTGCGTGAAGTGGGATGCACTCACTGAGTGAAATGGGATGCTGTGACTGATGGAAATGGGATACTGTGACTGAGGGTAATGTGATGCAGTGACTGAGGGTAATGTGATGCAGTGACTGAGGGAAATGGGATGCAGTGACTGAGGGAAATGGGATGCACTGACTGAGGGAAATGGGATGCAGTGTCTGAGTGAAATAGTTTGCAGTGACTGCGGGAAATGGGTTGTAGTGACTGAGGGAAATGGGATGCAGTGACTGATGGAAATGGGATGCAGTGACTGAGTGAAATGGGATGCAGTGAATGACAAAAGGAGATGCAGTGACTGTGGGAAATGGGATGCAGTGACTCTTGGTAATGGGATGCAGTGAGTGAGGGTAATGGGATGCAGTGAGTGAGGGTCATGGGAGGCAGTGAGTGAGGGTAATGAGATGCAGTGACTGCAGGAAAGGAGATGCAGTGACTGCGAGAAAGGAGATGCACTGACTGAGGGAAAGGAGATGCAGTGACTGAGTGAGATGGGATGCAGTGACTGAGTGGAATGGGATGCAGTGATTGAAGGAAATGGGGGCAGTGACCGATGGAAATGGGATGCAGTGACTGAGGGAAATGGGATGCAGTGGCTGATGGAAAGGAGATGCAGTGACTGAGCGAAATGGGATGCAGTGACTGAGCGAAATGGGATGCAGTGACTGAGGGAAATGGGATGCAGTGACTGAGGGTAATGGGATGCAGTGACTGATGGTAATGGGATGCAGTGACTAAGGGTAATGGGATGCAGTGACTGATGGTAATGGGATGCAGTGTCTCAGTGAAATGGGGTGCAGTGACTGATGGTAATGGGATGCAGTGTCTCAGTGAAATGGGGTGCAGTGTCTGAGTGAAATGGGATGCTATGACTGAGTGAAATGAGCTGCAGTGACTGAGTGAAATGAGCTGCAGTGACTGAGTGAAATGGGATGCAGTGGCTGTGTGAAATGGGATGCAGTGACTGTGAACTGGGATGCAGTGTCTGTTTGAAATGGGATCCTGCGACTGAAGTTAATGGGATGCAGTGACTGAGGGAAATGGGATGCAGTGACTGATTGAAATGGAATGCACTGACTGAGTGAACTGGGATGCAGTGACTGATGGAAATGGGATGCAGTGACTGAGGGAAACAGGTTGCAGTGATTGAGTGAAATAGGATGCAGTGATTGAGTGAAATGCGATGCCGTGACTGAGTGAAATGGAAAGCATTGGCTGATGGAAATGGGATGTAGTGGCTGAGTGAAATGGGATGCAGTGGCTGAGTGAAATAGGATGCAGTGACTGAGTGAAATGCGATGCTGTGACTGAGTGAAATGGGGTGCAGTGACTGAGGGAAAGGTGATTCAATGACTGTGGGAAATGCCAAGATGTGACTGAGGAAAGGAGATGCAGTGACTGTGGGAAATGGGATGCCGTGTCTGTGGGAAACGGGATGCGGTGACTGTGGGAAACGGGATGCGGTGACTGTGGGGAATGTGATGCAGTGACAGCGTGAAATGGGATGCAGTGACAGCGTGAAATGGGATGCAGTGACTGAGATAAATGGGATGCAGTGACTGATGTAAATGGGATGCAGTGAGTGAGGGAAAGGAGATGCAGTGCCTGTGGAAACGGGATGCTGCGACTGAGGGTAATGAGTATGCAGTGACTGTGGGAAATGGGATGCAGTGACTGAGTGAAATGGGATGCAGTGACTGAATGGAATGGGATGCAGGGACTGAGGGAAATTGGATGCTGTGACTCAGTGGAATGGGATGCAGTTACTGAGGGAAAGGTGATTCAGTGACTGTGGGAAATGGCAAGCTGTGACTGAGGAAAGGAGATGCAGTGACTGTGGGAAATGGGACGCAATGACGGAGGGAAATGGGACGCAGTGACTGAGTGAAATGGGATGCAGTGGCTCAGTGAAATGGGATGCAGTGGCTGAGTGAAATGGGATGCCGTGGCTGAGTGAAATGGGATGCCGTGGCTGAGTGAAATGGGACGCAGTGACCGAGTGAAACGGGGTGCAGTGACTGAGGGAAATGGGAGGCAGTGGCTGAGTGAAATGGGATGCAGTCACTGAGGGAAATGGGATGCAGTGATGGATGGTAATTGGATGCAGTGACTGAGTGAAATGGGATGCAGTAAAATGGGATGCAGTTACTGAATGAAATGGGATGTAGTGACTGAATGAAATGGGGTGCAGTGACTGAGGGGAATGGGTGCAGTGACTGAGGGAAATGGCTGCAGTGACTCAGGGTAATGGGATGCACTGACTGAGTGAAATGTGATGCAGTGGCTGAGTGAAATGGGATGCAGCCACTGAGTGAAATGGGATGCAGTGACTGAGTGAAATGGGATGCAGTGGCTGAGTGAAATGGGATGCAGTGACTGAGTGAAATGGGATGCAGTGACTGACTGACTGAAATGGGATGTAGTGAGTGAGTGAAATGGGAAGCAGTGACCGAGGGAAATGGAATGCGGTGACTGTGGGGAATAGGGTGCGGTGACTAACGGAAACGGATGCACTGTCTCAGCTGAATAGTGTTCACTGTCTTCGTTAAATGGGATGCAGTGACTGAGGGAAATGGGAGTCAGTGACTGACTGAAATGGGAGGGAGTGACTGATTGAAATGGGAGGGAGTGACTGACTGAAATGGGAGGGAGTGACTGAGTGAAATGGGAGGCAGTGACTGAGTGAATTGGGAGGCAGTGACTGAGTGAAGTGGAAGGCAGTGACTGAGTGAAATGGGATGCAGTGACTGAGTGAAATGTGATGCAGTGATTGAGTGAAATGGGATGCAGTGACTGACTGAAATGGGAAGCAGTGGCTGAGTGAAATGGGATGCAGTGACTGAGTGAAATGGGATGCAGTGACTGAGTGAAATGGGATGCAGTGACTGAGTGAAATGGGATGCAGTGACTGAGTGAAATGGGATGCAGTGACTGAGTGAAATGGGATGCAGTGACTGAGTGAAATGGGATGCAGTGGCTGAGTGAAATGGGGTGCAGTGACTGAGTGAAATGCGATGCAGGGACTGAGGGAAATGGGATGCTGTGACTCAGTGGAATGGGATGCAGTGACTGTGGGAAAGGTGATTCAGTGACTGTGGGAAATGGCAAGCTGTGACTGAGGAAAGGAGATGCAGTGACTGTGGGAAATGGGACACAATGACGGAGGAAAATGGGACGCAGTGACTGAGTGAAATGGGATGCAGTGGCTCAGTGAAATGGGATGCAGTCACTGAGTGAAATGGGATGCCGTGGCTGAGTGAAATGGGATGCCGTGGCTGAGTGAAATGGGACGCAGTGGCTGAGTGAAATCAGACGCAGTGACTGAGGGAAATGGGATGCAGTGACTGAGTGAAAAGGCAGGCAGTGACTGAGTGAAATGGCAGGCAGTGACTGAGTGAAATGGGAGGCAGTGACTGAGTGAAATGGGAGGCAGTGACTGAGTGAAATGGGAGGCAGTGGCTGAGTGAAATGGGAGGCAGTGGCTGAGTGAAATGGGAGGCAGTGGCTGAGTGAAATGGGAGGCAGTGACTGAGTGAAATGGGAGGCAGTGGCTGAGTGAAATGGGAGGCAGTGGCTGAGTGAAATGGGAGGCAGTGACTGAGTGAAATGCGATGCAGTTACTGCCAAAAGGAGATGCAGTGACTGAGTGAAGTGGGTGGCAGTGACTGAGTGAAATGGGTGGCAGTGACTGAGTGAAATGGGTGGCAGTGACTGGGTGAAATGGGTGGCAGTGACTGGGTGAAGTGGGAGGCAGTGACTGGGTGAAGTGGGAGGCAGTGACTGGGTGAAGTGGGAGGCAGTGACTGTGTGAAGTGGGAGGCAGTGACTGAGTGAAATGGGATGCACTCACTGAGTGAATTGGGATGCTGTGACTGATGGAAATGGGATACTGTGACTGAGGGTAATGGGATGCAGTGACTGTGGGAAATGGGATGCAGTGACTGAGGGTAATGGGTTGCAGTGACTGAGGGAAATGGGACGCAGTGACTGAGTGTAATGGGACGCAGTGACTGAGTGTAATGGGACGAATTGACTGAGTGAAATGGGACGCAGTCACTGAGTGAAATGGGATGCTGTGACTGAGGGAAATGTGATGCAGTGTCTGTGTGAAATGTGATGCAGTGACTGAGGGTAATGGGATGCAGTGGCTGATGGAAATGGGTTGCAGTGACTTAGTGAAATGGGAGGCAGTGACTGAGTGAAATGGGAGGCAGTGACTGAGTGAAATGGGAGGCAGTGACTGAGGGGAATGGGATGCAGTGGCTGATGGAAATGGGATGCAGTGGCTGATGGAAATGGGAGGCAGTGACTGAGGGGAATGGGATGCAGTGGCTGAGGGGAAGGAGATGATGTGACTGAGGGGAAGGAGCTGCAGTGACTGTGGGAAATGGAATGCTGTGTCTGAGTGTAATGGGTTGCACTGTCTCAGTTCAATAAGATTCACTGTCTCAGTTAAATGGGATGCAGTGACTGAGTGAAATGGGATGCTCTGACTGAGTGAAGTGGGATGCTGTGACTTAGGGACATGGGATGCTGTGACTGAGGATAATGCGATGCAGTGACTGAGGGAATGGAGATGCAGTGACTGTGGGAAATGGGTTGCAATGACTGAGTGAAATGGGATGCTGTGACAGAGGGAAAGGAGACGCACTGAATGTGGGAAATGGGATGCAGTGACTGAGTGAAATGGGGTGCAGTGACTGAGTGAAATGGGATGCAGTGACTGAGTGAAATGGGATGCAGTGACTGACTGAAATGGGATGGAGTGTATGAGTGAAATGGGATGGAGTGACTGAGTGAAATGGGAGTCAGTGACTGAGTGAAATGGGAGGCAGTGACTGACTGAAATGGGATGCAGTGACTGAGTGAAATGGGATGCAGTGACTGAGTGAAATGGGATGCAGTGACTGAGTGAAATGGGGTGCAGTGACTGAGTGAAATGGGACGCAGTGACTGAGTGAAATGGGATGCAGTGACTGAGTGAAATGGGATGCAGTGACTGAGTGTAATGGGATGCAGTGACTGAGTGAAATGGGATGCGGTGACTGAGTGAAATGGCAGGCAGTGACTGAGTGAAATGGGAGGCAGTGACTGAGTGAAATGGGAGGCAGTGACTGAGTGAAATGGGAGGCAGTGGCTGAGTGAAATGGGATGCAGTGATTGAGGGAAATGGGATCAAGTGACTGAGTGAAATGGGATGCGGTGACTGAGTGAAATGGCAGGCAGTGACTGAGTGAAATGGGAGGCAGTAACTGAGTGAAATGGGAGGCAGTGACTGAGTGAAATGGGAGGCAGTGGCTGAGTGAAATGGGAGGCAGTGGCTGAGTGAAATGGGAGGCAGTGACTGAGTGAAATGGGAGGCAGTGGCTGAGTGAAATGGGAGGCAGTGGCTGAGTGAAATGGGAGGCAGTGACTGAGTGAAATGCGATGCAGTTACTGCCAAAAGGAGATGCAGTGACTGAGTGAAGTGGGTGGCAGTGACTGAGTGAAATGGGTGGCAGTGACTGAGTGAAATGGGTGGCAGTGACTGGGTGAAATGGGTGGCAGTGACTGGGTGAAATGGGTGGCAGTGACTGGGTGAAGTGGGAGGCAGTGACTGGGTGAAGTGGGAGGCAGTGACTGGGTGAAGTGGGAGGCAGTGACTGTGTGAAGTGGGAGGCAGTGACTGAGTGAAATGGGATGCACTCACTGAGTGAATTGGGATGCTGTGACTGATGGAAATGGGATACTGTGACTGAGGGTAATGGGATGCAGTGACTGTGGGAAATGGGATGCAGTGACTGAGGGTAATGGGTTGCAGTGACTGAGGGAAATGGGACGCAGTGACTGAGTGTAATGGGACGCAGTGACTGAGTGTAATGGGACGCAGTGACTGAGTGTAATGGGACGAATTGACTGAGTGAAATGGGACGCAGTCACTGAGTGAAATGGGATGCTGTGACTGAGGGAAATGTGATGCAGTGTCTGTGTGAAATGTGATGCAGTGACTGAGGGTAATGGGATGCAGTGGCTGATGGAAATGGGTTGCAGTGACTTAGTGAAATGGGAGGCAGTGACTGAGTGAAATGGGAGGCAGTGACTGAGTGAAATGGGAGGCAGTGACTGAGGGGAATGGGATGCAGTGGCTGATGGAAATGGGAGGCAGTGACTGAGGGGAATGGGATGCAGTGGCTGAGGGGAAGGAGATGTAGTGACTGAGGGGAAGGAGCTGCAGTGACTGTGGGAAATGGAATGCTGTGTCTGAGTGTAATGGGTTGCACTGTCTCAGTTCAATAAGATTCACTGTCTCAGTTAAATGGGATGCAGTGACTGAGTGAAATGGGATGCTCTGACTGAGTGAAGTGGGATGCTGTGACTTAGGGACATGGGATGCTGTGACTGAGGATAATGCGATGCAGTGACTGAGGGAATGGAGATGCAGTGACTGTGGGAAATGGGTTGCAATGACTGAGTGAAATGGGATGCTGTGACAGAGGGAAAGGAGACGCACTGAATGTGGGAAATGGGATGCAGTGACTGAGTGAAATGGGGTGCAGTGACTGACTGAAATGGGATGGAGTGTATGAGTGAAATGGGATGGAGTGACTGAGTGAAATGGGAGTCAGTGACTGAGTGAAATGGGAGGCAGTGACTGACTGAAATGGGATGCAGTGACTGAGTGAAATGGGATGCAGTGACTGAGTGAAATGGGATGCAGTGACTGAGTGAAATGGGGTGCAGTGACTGAGTGAAATGGGGTGCAGTGACTGAGTGAAATGGGATGCAGTGACTGACTGAAATGGGATGGAGTGTATGAGTGAAATGGGATGGAGTGACTGAGTGAAATGGGAGTCAGTGACTGAGTGAAATGGGAGGCAGTGACTGACTGAAATGGGATGCAGTGACTGAGTGAAATGGGATGCAGTGACTGAGTGAAATGGGGTGCAGTGACTGAGTGAAATGGGACGCAGTGACTGAGTGAAATGGGATGCAGTGACTGAGTGAAATGGGATGCAGTGACTGAGTGTAATGGGATGCAGTGACTGAGTGAAATGGGATGCGGTGGCTGAGGGAAATGGGATGTAGTGACTGATTGTAATGGGACGCAGTGACTGAGTGAAATGGGACGCAGTGACTGGGGGAAATGGGACGCAGTGGCTGAGTGAAATGGGATGCAGTTACTGAGTGAAATGGGATGCAGTGACTGAGGGCAATGGGATGCAGTGACTGAGGGCAATGGGATGCAGTGATTGAGGGAAATGGGATGCAGTGACTGAGTGAAATGGGATGCAGTGACTGAGTGAAATGGGATGCAGTGGCTGAGTGAAATGGGGTGCAGTGACTGAGTGAAATGCGATGCAGGGACTGAGGGAAATGGGATGCTGTGACTCAGTGGAATGGGATGCAGTGACTGTGGGAAAGGTGATTCAGTGACTGTGGGAAATGGCAAGCTGTGACTGAGGAAAGGAGATGCAGTGACTGTGGGAAATGGGACACAATGACGGAGGAAAATGGGACGCAGTGACTGAGTGAAATGGGATGCAGTGGCTCAGTGAAATGGGATGCAGTCACTGAGTGAAATGGGATGCCGTGGCTGAGTGAAATGGGATGCCGTGGCTGAGTGAAATGGGACGCAGTGGCTGAGTGAAATCAGACGCAGTGACTGAGGGAAATGGGATGCAGTGACTGAGTGAAAAGGCAGGCAGTGACTGAGTGAAATGGCAGGCAGTGACTGAGTGAAATGGGAGGCAGTGACTGAGTGAAATGGGAGGCAGTGACTGAGTGAAATGGGAGGCAGTGGCTGAGTGAAATGGGAGGCAGTGGCTGAGTGAAATGGGAGGCAGTGGCTGAGTGAAATGGGAGGCAGTGACTGAGTGAAATGGGAGGCAGTGGCTGAGTGAAATGGGAGGCAGTGGCTGAGTGAAATGGGAGGCAGTGACTGAGTGAAATGCGATGCAGTTACTGCCAAAAGGAGATGCAGTGACTGAGTGAAGTGGGTGGCAGTGACTGAGTGAAATGGGTGGCAGTGACTGAGTGAAATGGGTGGCAGTGACTGGGTGAAATGGGTGGCAGTGACTGGGTGAAGTGGGAGGCAGTGACTGGGTGAAGTGGGAGGCAGTGACTGGGTGAAGTGGGAGGCAGTGACTGTGTGAAGTGGGAGGCAGTGACTGAGTGAAATGGGATGCACTCACTGAGTGAATTGGGATGCTGTGACTGATGGAAATGGGATACTGTGACTGAGGGTAATGGGATGCAGTGACTGTGGGAAATGGGATGCAGTGACTGAGGGTAATGGGTTGCAGTGACTGAGGGAAATGGGACGCAGTGACTGAGTGTAATGGGACGCAGTGACTGAGTGTAATGGGACGAATTGACTGAGTGAAATGGGACGCAGTCACTGAGTGAAATGGGATGCTGTGACTGAGGGAAATGTGATGCAGTGTCTGTGTGAAATGTGATGCAGTGACTGAGGGTAATGGGATGCAGTGGCTGATGGAAATGGGTTGCAGTGACTTAGTGAAATGGGAGGCAGTGACTGAGTGAAATGGGAGGCAGTGACTGAGTGAAATGGGAGGCAGTGACTGAGGGGAATGGGATGCAGTGGCTGATGGAAATGGGATGCAGTGGCTGATGGAAATGGGAGGCAGTGACTGAGGGGAATGGGATGCAGTGGCTGAGGGGAAGGAGATGATGTGACTGAGGGGAAGGAGCTGCAGTGACTGTGGGAAATGGAATGCTGTGTCTGAGTGTAATGGGTTGCACTGTCTCAGTTCAATAAGATTCACTGTCTCAGTTAAATGGGATGCAGTGACTGAGTGAAATGGGATGCTCTGACTGAGTGAAGTGGGATGCTGTGACTTAGGGACATGGGATGCTGTGACTGAGGATAATGCGATGCAGTGACTGAGGGAATGGAGATGCAGTGACTGTGGGAAATGGGTTGCAATGACTGAGTGAAATGGGATGCTGTGACAGAGGGAAAGGAGACGCACTGAATGTGGGAAATGGGATGCAGTGACTGAGTGAAATGGGGTGCAGTGACTGAGTGAAATGGGATGCAGTGACTGAGTGAAATGGGATGCAGTGACTGACTGAAATGGGATGGAGTGTATGAGTGAAAT